>NC_142928.1:70389771-70409771 GCF_046866305.1 Octopus bimaculoides | reverse complement strand
GCGTTTTAGCGATGAATGTATATATATAACCGTTTGTAGTCGAAACGGTTATATATATACCGAATACATTTAATTAATCACCGATTATTAGGTAGCATTTTATATAGCATTAATTTGTATCTGCAAATGTATGTAGGAAAATATATTTCAAATACACATAATGTTATTCATGTATCACATAATGCCAAAAGTTTTGGAATATTTCAGTTAACTACAAATCGTGACAATTTCCTGTAAATGAGTATCGGGAGAAATTTCAAAAATCTATTTGGTAATAATCTACTTCGAGTCCATTATATGTTAGTGAATTATCGTCACAAGGACAAAAGGAAATCGAGACTTAGCGTAAAATTCAATACATAATCATTCTAGTTTGTCATTTTCACAAATGACTGGATGGTCAACATTGGGATGTTTCTAAAGGCGAGATAGTACAAGTTGTATCTCTTAAAGGAGGTGCCGGTTACAATTCATCCCTTTATGATAATTTACAAAGAAAAATAAAGTTCTGATCGGTGTAACGCATGGAAATATATAATACGCATATATAGTGACCAAGGTAGTATTCGTTTAGATTGCATACGTGCATGCATTTGTGTGTGTGTGTGTGTGTGTGTGTGTGTGTATGTGTGTGTGTGTGTGTGTGTGTGTGTGTGTGTGTGTGTGTGTGTGTGTATGCAAAACTGGAACAAGAACGTAACAGATGACAATAAAACTTCCGGACAGATAGACGATGCAAACACGGACAGGAAAAACAACAAAAAGAAGGACAAGAACAAACAAGGACGGGGCATTCACATACTTCTCTAATCAGTGAAGTTTCCAGATCATCCTTACAGTCGTTGGTTTTTCCTGTCCGTTTTTTCTATAGTTTATCTGTCTGGATGTTTTATTGTGGTCTCTTGCATTCTTTTTTAAAAATTTAAATATACATATAGCGGCTCACCTTGTATGGAAGTATGTATCTAAATTCTGCATGACTCTTTTAGTTCGCCTCCTGAATTCTTTCTTTCCTCTTTTCTTTTTCTCGCTTCTCCTCTCTCATTAATCGTGGCCATCTCTTCCCTTAACCTCCCTACATTCCCTCTACGTTATCCTCCTTTGTACCTTTCTCTGTGTTCCTTTGATTTCCTCTCTTTCTCGTTCTTCCCCTAATTCTTCAATCCTTCTGACCCAACCTTTCTCCTTTCCTTCCACGTTCCTCGTGTTCGGCCAAGCATGATCTTTCTTTCTTCGCTCCAAGCATCTTTTATATTCCTGTCTCAGGATTTTCATATCTTATTTTCATCTCTTACGTCCCTGCCTTATGGCTTTCACTCTATACATGCCAGCTCAACTTGATTTGTCTTTACTGGACGAAAGACACCTGCTGCTACCTTCTTGATGTTTGTATTTGAAATGTGTAACATTTTCTCCGTATTTTTTGGTCTTTGTGGTTGTACACATTCGCTTGCTCTCTTCCAAAAAATTTATTGCTCTTAGCTTATAATTTTTGCGGCCAGCCAGATATATTCTCCATTTAGAGCGACTAGACCTAAACAACTGGCTGAAATTGGGTGAGCTATGTGGAAAATTGGGTGCGCACGGAGCTGTATAAATATTGATGTTGTGTTCAAATCCCAATGGTTCTTCCCATCATTTATCAGCCAATATTTCAGGTTTAGTCGCTCTAAATGGAACATATATATTTAATGTAAATAATATATACTTACAGTTATTATAAATAGACCTATATGGTCGGGTTTCTCCGTATTTTACAGCCTTCGTGTTTATTTACAAATTTATAATATACATATATATATATATATATATATATATATATATATATATATATATATATATATATATATATACTCCGCAGAAAATGTGATAATACCGTAAGGACAGTATCTAAATATTTATTTGTCAAATGTCTTAGCTTTGTCTACCTGACAAAAGTATCACCTCATATTCCTCATTGAGAACACGTTTGTTGTCGAAAAATACACGGAATGCACTTAATGTTAAAGTAATGAGTTCAGAGGAGTCATGCAGATTCTGCATTTTAACATGAAAATGCTAGCAAAGAGACTAAGCCATCTACATATTTGAAACACAATTTCCAATGCTGTTAAAATGTAAGCTCTTGGAAACTCGACAAAAGCGGACTTCATGACTATAACTCAAACACGTACACAAGATTGTCGTTCGTTCCCCTTACATTGTTATAACAACAACGCTGCGCCAATGCAAACTTTTTGTAGCTAAATATATTGTTTCAGCATCAACGATATCTTCGACAACAGTGCTCAACTAGCACTTATTTTATCAGCCCCAGTAAATGATGATAGGCAAAGTAATTGTCGTTGGCGATAGAACTCAATATGCAAAGAAGGACAAAATGCCACTAAGCATTTTACCCAGCATGCTAACAGTTCTCCAGCTTATTCTTCTGCGTACATTATGTATTATGCAAAAACTATGAATATTCGAATTCACGAGTAATAAATGACGGAATGATCTAAATAGGCGTATACAGCATGCACATTTTGAAATCCATTTTATTTAGAACAAGATATATTTCTCTTCGTTTATGGAAAAAAAAACCAGATCCATTGTAAGAGAATAATGTAGAGACGTGGCCAAAATTCGGAAGTTTTTTTTCTTAATTAGAATTGTTATGCCCAAATACTATTCGATTCAAATATAACTTTGAACATTTAATGAAAAAAGTTCTAATATTCAAACATATGTTCCAAACTTATGACCAAGAAGAGCATGTATTCACAGAATTTCATATCCTTTATTTCTAAACAGCTAAAATAACTACTTCCCGCTAAATGTTTTACTATTGCTCACTATTGTTGTATCTAACAGGGACTTTGATGCGAAAGTCGTTATGCACATAAGAATAGCTAGTTTGTTTCTTGATAACTAAACTTACTTTAAAAAAACGAATTGTTCAGTTTTTTCATGGAAGGACAACACCCTGCAGAATTGTGTGAAGTTATTGGAATTGATTGATTTTAACGCTTTTATATGTTTCTTTTTGTGATTCGGCGAGATTTTTAATGAGTGGATTGGGTTACTGTCAAGCAAAGCTTAATGTGTAATGAATCTGGTGCATTACGAAAGCAAATCTTCTTCAAAGATTATCATGTCATAATACTAGCGCAGTTCATTTCAAAGGTACCGCATGAAGTTTAGAAAAGAACATTTTAAAATTACCGAACTAATACAAGGCTATTTTATATAAATAAGGATTTAAAACCCAATAATATTTATTCCACATTATAGAGCAACCGATTATCTACTCATCTTCAGATAAAGGAGATATTCTGTAATGTTTTTCATAATTATCTCTATAATAACGGCTTGACATTTATAATAAAATGAAATGACTGTATTGTAACCATAAGCCGCATATTTATGATACACTACGGCTTTTAGTTAGAGTTTCAAGTACTTACCATCATAAGCTTCTTAAATGTAATATCATAACAACCTCTGATATATCATGGATCCAATCAACAGTTAAATAACAATACATCTTATGTCAGCAACTTTATTTACGCAAGTTTTCGAGGTCCATCAACCCTTTCCAGTTCAAGTAATATTTTCCACAGGAATATTATAGACAATAATAACATAATACTTCCTCTTATTTGTAACTGCATTTTTCCAAAATATTTCTCTGTCATATTAATGATCTCTGGAAAACAGGAATCCACCTTGCAAAAATCCGAATTGAGAAAATGAGTCTACCTAGGAAATATAACAGACTAACTTCAATTATATGATGTACACGCAGAATAGCAGATTGATTAAAAATTTCACTTCGAAAGTTCGAGGTCTCTGGTTCAAACTCACTACGTGTTAACATTGGTAGTCGTCTATATTTCACCATATATAACATATCTATATTTGTGCGTATATACACAAAGTTGTTTCAGAATATTACGTAATCCAAATCATGCATATGCGAAGATAGATTCTGTATTGTTTCACATAATGTGACTTTATTTAACAAAAATTACTACGTATGTTTTATATTATTATTATTATTATACTAGTGCTACATGAAGCACACACATTATACCATGACATGAAGCATTTATCAAGTGTAGTATACTTTCATTAATGGTATTTCTACTTTCATTCATTATAACGGCCAGGAAATCGGTCAGATATAATCCGGTATAACTATTTCCGAATTTCCATAGCAGAACGATATTTGACAAGAGGAAATCCGGAGTATTATCAATGAAGTTGTAGTTTCTGATCAACGAACACACACACACACACACACACACACACACGTACACACACACACATACACGTACACACGTACACAGACACACACACACACACACACACACACACACGTACATGCAACCCACATATGCATATGTATATATATATGTGTGTGTGTGTGTATGTATGTATATGCAGGTATTATATATATATATATATATATATACATACATACATGCATACATACACTAATCTGTCGACTATCACGGGTGTTACCTTCTAAATCTCCCCACTATAGATGAAAATCTAATAAGTAGAAACAGTACTGTACAGTATATTTTTAAAATTATTTTTATAAATCGTATATATGTATTGTATTATAAATGCCAAACAACACCACACAGGAATCGATCTAAGGTTAAATAATAAATCGCGATATGAGTATCGCGATAGGTGAACCGCGATATGGCGAGAGATTACTGTATATGAATATGTGTTTACTTGCTGGACCACAATGGAGCATCAAGGGAATTCTTTATTACAAATACACTTGGAACATTCCAAAAATGTCTTCTAAATAACTGTTATAGTGAAAGGTATTTGGTTGCTATATATTGGAGCTTATCTAAATAATTAGAAAGGAGTTTACTTTAATTTTACACTACCTGTACTGTGTATATCATATCTAGTAACACTGCTTAGTACAATGGACGACTATACTATATTAACAAAGGCAAAATTCAATATGAGCAAACAGGAGAAAGCATTTAACAATATCTAAGTGTAATGGAAACAAATGTGGAATGTGTCAATTCATGCAAATTGGTAGATCCATTACAACAGAAAGTAGACAGATTTTCTGAAATGCAGATATGAACTGCAAAAGCAGAAATTTGATCTACTGCATTAAATGCCCGAACTGCGAGGAATTACATATAGGTGAGACAGGGAATGCATTACTGGAACGCTCACAAGTCAATAAACAGCAAATCCGCCAAATTCCATTGGTGAATATATAGAGACAGGGGGTCAGAAAATGTTTCTAATTGTTTTTTTCCACAAGCTACCTGACACAAGTGAGGTTGAAAGAAATATAAAAGAAAAAAACCCCTTTATTAAAATGTTCAAAGCTGTTCTGAACGGAAATAACAACAATAGCATAACAACCAGTTAATGATGTGGATTTCCAAAATATCTCTAGCTTGTAAATATAAACAAATTACAGAATGGTGGTACGCCTGGCCAACTGTGATGTTTGAGATGCATGCGGATTGTTTAAAACCGTATTCTAAATATTCAGCTTGTTGAAGCGTTCTAAGAAGTACTCAAATTGTCAAGAACTCAACTGTCAATTAAACACATTTGAAATTTGATCATTACTCTATGTATGAAAGTGATAATTTAAATTTATTAGCATTACAAAATATTTTTTTAACGTTAAAATACCATAGATCATGCTTTAACTTTATTCAACTGATAAATATATATATATATATATATATATATATATATATATATATATGCAAACACACACACACACACATACACAAATATGATACTTACATGCATATATGGCTAATCACTGCAGTACTGGGAAATTCTTGCCTTGATTTTGGGAATAACTATCAACCTACCTTGTTTTATTGTTATATGTTCGAATCATCATGATGTACTGATACACACTGGATAACCTGATTGTGATATTTGCTAGTTAACTCGCACTGCTATTAATATATATATATATATATATATATATATATATATATATATATACATCGTTCTCTTCCTTATGTATCCCACGCTCTAGTGAGGTAATTTGACTTTTGTTGGTGAGTAGTACGAATATTTGCTGTGGAGTGGCTCCAGAAAATTTGATTTTAAGATTTAATGTAGCGTACAGATTGTTAAATTTTGCGATTCGGTAATGGTTATATCAGGCACGACAGGAGCATTTTAATTTAGAACTTAAAATGTCACTAATATATAGTGAGCTGACGTTTGTAATAAAGAATTATTACAAAATATATTTCGTGAATTTGTATGATTTGAGTAAGAGAAACCTGTCTAAATGCTTAGAATTTATACTAGTTATAAATAATATTTGTAAAGGTGCGTGGTTTAATAGTTAGGGGTATTTGACTCATGATCGTAAGGCTTTGAGTTAGATTCGATGTAGCTCGTTGTGTCCTTGAGCAATACACTTTATTTCATGTCCCTGCAGCCCACTCAGCAGACAGTAATTAATAGTACCTTTATTTAGTAGGGTCATCCTTCTTACACTGTGTCATGCTGAGTCTCAATGAGAACTACGTTAGGAGTACAGTTGTCAGTGAAGCGTTCAGTTGCGTGCACGTTAATTTTACGAGCAGACTGTTCTGTTGACCAGATAAACTATAACCCACGTTGAGTTAACCAATGGAGAGGCAAATAATTAACATAAAAGAATATAAATTAATGAAATTCGTCTTCTGAGTAGTTCTCATTCTCTTTCCTGAGGGATATTACCTGTTACAAAATTTGTTTTGCATTTGCTCGTCATTGACGTCACTTTGTCGAATTTGATTTGTATATCTACGGTATAGTGTAAAGCAGGGAGTTGATAGGAAACTTGACATTAAGAAGATTGAGCTCTTGTGTAAGCATATAACTTATTGTGACCGTGTAGCCACTAACATGAAATTAGCGTACATACATACATACATACATACATACTTAAAAGAAGACACATATGTAATCACATGCTAATAGACATATAAATACATACCTCAATGCAAATTGTTTTTGTTATAAAATTTATTGACTTCGAACGATAGGAAACGTTATATTTTTTGTTGTTGTATAGGTAACGATATTGCTTTCAAGTTTTAGTACAAGACCAGCAGTTTCAGGGAGAGTTAACTAGATGAAATCGAACGGTATTTATTTCATCGATCCGGAAAGGAGACCAGGTAAAGTCTACCTCTGTGGAATTTGAACTCAGAGCGTAAAACACAGACAAAATTGTGCAAAGCATTTTGCCCGGCGTGCTAACGATTTTCCCAACTCCCAACACTTTATCAGCCCCGGGAGGATGAAATGAAAAGTCGAACTCAGCGGACTCGCTGCTTTAATAATGCCATAGATATTAGCGAATAGAATATTATATGCAAGGGTTTTATACCTATATTCGACACGCTATCATTTATAGCTTTATTCACATCGAGATCCAATGAAAGATCTAAAACACACACACACACGCACACACACATACTGAAAAGAACGAACTGCTGTTAAGCCAATAAATGTTGGATTTAGAAAATACATGTTTATTTACATTTTATATTTCCATATCTCACACGCATCGAATGTTTCAAAACGTGCAGTAAACACCTGAAAAGTGAATAATGGGAACCTGCTTGTGAAAGATATCAATGTTTTCCAAAATTCAGTTGCATTTATATGGAAAAGAAGATTACAGTTCCTGTTGGAAACCTGCTGATGTGAATTTTACTAAGAGCGAACTTTTTGCTTGCTTAGGAACTATGTGTAAAATAAGCAGAATGTATTGAAAACATATCTTTCAGAACAATTGGCAGTCCAGCTGATAGAAAGTGACTAAAGATATATGGCTTATTCATTATATTTATATATTTATTCATTTCACTATAAATGCTGTATTGCCTAATGTTGAGAACATTGCAGTAACTCCTTTCGAGCCCCACTAAAGGTAATACCTCTCAAAGATCGATACATTAGAGGGCGGGTAAGAAACGCGGATCTCATGACTTATAATATTTGTGCCTGCGCTGTGAGCAGAGACGGATCTTTTTTAAAACGGGGGCCACATTTTTCATTAACGAAACACTTTGAAACTTGGAACACTGGTAGAATGTGTCATATAAAGCATCTTTTTCTCTTAGTCTTCTTAAAAAAAAAAGAAATCCATAAATTATTCCATGTTAAAGTTGTCGTATTTCTGTAATTTCAACCAATCACTGACGTCCATTCATCCGATATACATTAAGCGCCGACTACATAAACAAACGATTCTGAAACAATTAACCCTAACCCTAACCCTAACTCTAACCCTAACCCTAACCGTAGGGTTAGGGTTAGGGTTAGGGTTAGGGTTAAAGCAAATTTAAAATGAAAAAAGCAAATAAAACGAAGAATCGTTTGTTTATGTAGTTGGCACTTAATGTATATCGGCTGAATGGACGTCAGTGATTGGTTGAAATTATCGAAATAAGACAATTTTTTACATGAAATAAATTCGAATACAAAAATATTTTTCTGTTCTATAACACAAAATAGATAAGTATACGAAGTTTGAAAGTCTTTCGGTACCAAAAACACTACGTAAAACATTAATGAAAAATGTGGCCCCCGTTTTAAAAAAGATCCGCAGAGACTAGTTCAGTGGCAGAATTAAGATATCATCTGATTTAATACGAAATACTTGAAGCTCGGAAGACTTTAGCTGCGCGCTTTCCATTGCAAGCAGTTGGAACAGTTCTTGAGGTTTAGAATACTTTAATTCCTTGACACCTTCATTGTCCAGAGTTTCTAATTTGCGACGCGCACAAAGTAACAATGGAAAAGGAACTCTCCCTATGTTTTCATTAGAGAAAGATTGTTGACAGCAGCACATTCATGTTTACTGAACCATCTGCGTTAGCCAAACACCTCCGCTATCATGCATACTTTCTTTGAACTGGCCAATAATCATTGTACTGGCATGTAAAATGACATTCCCTAACAATATGTCTGTCTCTGTCTATATGGCTATCTGGCAGCTTCTTTCTCTCTAACATCGTACATATGTGTATATGTGTGTAGATGTATATGTATATATATATATATATATATATATATATATATATATATATATATATATATATATATATATATATATATATATATATATATATATATATATGTATATGTATATGTATATATATATATATATATATATATATATATATATATATATATATATATATATATATATATATATATTTGGTTAATAAAATCAAAATAGGATAAAAATCTTTTACAAGCATTTTATCAGGAAGCTAGTGTGTAAAATAATTCGTAAGGGAAATTTCTATTCCCAAGAATATACTTATACGTTTATATATATATATAAATGGGATTACTACAGAATAATGCCACACAACACACTTCCCAAATAAACACATTTTAGTACCACCGAATACGGGGAAAAGCAACCTTCGAATGTAACCAACATTAAAAAAAAAAAACTCAACTATGTATCGACCGATTTCACGATTACTAGAATGAAATCTAGTTTCCGCTCGTCAGCATAGTATAGTCTCAATATATATAAATAAACAAAATCTTCACCTTACCAAAACGAAAACCATGTGTATCCGACAAAGCAAAGGGAATGATGCTTATCTATATACATGATGCTTAACTATATACATGATGCTTATCTATACACATCGCTGCTGACGAGCGGAAACTAGATTTCATTCTAGTAATTGAGAAATCGGACGATACATAGTTGAGTTTTTTTTTATTTTTAAATGTTGGTTTCTTTCGAAAGTTGCTTTTCCCCGCATTCGGTACTAAAATGTGTTTATGTATATTTATATATATATATATATACATATATATATATATATATATATATATATATATATATATATATATATATATATATATATATATATATATATATATATATATATATATATATATATATATATATATATATATATATATATATATATATATATATATATATACATATATATATATATATGTATATGTATATCTATATATACACACACACACATATGTATGTAGATATTTGTATATAAAAATATATATATATATAGGTATATTTATGTATATGTATATATATATATATATATATATATATATATATATATATATATATATATATATACATATATATATATATATATATATATATATATATATATATATATATATGTACACGTATGTATATGTCTATATATATATCTGTATCTATCTGTCTGTCTATCTATCTAGCTATCTATCTATCTATCTATCTATTATATATATATATATATATATATATATATATATATATATATATATATATATATATATATATATATATATATATATATATATGTATGTATGTGGGTGTGTGTGTGTGTGTGTGTGTGTGTGTGTGTGTGTACATATATGTGTTCGAAACATAAGAGATTTTCTCACTTCCCGAGCGTTAAACTCGTACATCTGTTTGTTGTTTACACACCCGTCTTCGTCTTTTTTTTCTTTTTTGTAAATTCTCACTATATATATATATTACACGTCCACGTGGTCGTACCAGTTTTATCCTGTTTCCGCCTCATAACACTTCGAATTCTTCTTGGACTATTCTACCTGGATTCCCTAACTGGACTTACTACCCTCCTACTTTCGGACTCCTACACTTCGTCTGCACCTCTCCTACCGATGGATTATACTGGACACTTTCGTTGATGAGAAATCGCTCTTATATGCCACGAAGTTTTAACCTTTTGAAAATTTCTACACTTTTTTGTACTTTGTGCTTTTTCCTATAGTTGTTTCTCTCAATCCACACTTCTTACCTTGCCTCTCTCACTCTCCATTTCTTTTTCTCTTTTGTCTTCTCTTCTCCCTTTCTTCCCCCTTCTCTTTGTTTCTTCTTCCTTCTTTCTCTCCTTGTTTTTATTTTTTCTTCTCTTTCCACCTCTTCCATATTTTTCTCCTCACACCTTTCGCATCTTTTTTCCCCACACCTTTTGAATTTGCCTTTCTCTCTCCCCCTTTTCATTCTTTTTCTTCTTTCTTTCTCTTGTCTTCTCGTTTTTCAATCATGTCCAATTACAAACCTTTCCTCCTCCACCTTCACCACCTCCTACAAATCAACTTCCCACACATTCTTTCTGCTGCTTTCAATTTTCACCTATCCATGTCTCTTTGAGAAATCGAGAGAAACACTTCTATGACCTGAAGATGACACAGTTAAATAAACACACCAGATTAAAACTTCTACATGCATAAATAAATTCTGAGCAATAACACGAATACAAATTTAATCAAATAAAAGTTTTCCATAACGCCTGTCCATTACAATCTACATTAAAACCAAAGTACCATTCAACTGAGTTTCACGTACTCCACAATATTAAGCTAAGCGTGACTTTATATAAGAGTGACTATGCAAAGTTAAAACGAAATCAAATGTGCCACACTCAGACAGTGGCTTAGCTGGGTGAAACGTCGATGTGACTGTCAATATTATTCTTGTTAAAGAATGATAAATATATTTATATATCGACGTATATATCTATGTATGTGTGTGTGTGTTTACGTATATATGAAGAAGTCATGTTCCCATGTAAGTACATTCGTAATATTTTGCACACACAAGACACACACTCACATACAAAGACACACGCACGCGTGCGCACACACAAATATGTGTATATACGTACATGTTTGCGTGTATTTTATTTTATGTATATACCGTAAGTCATCGAGTATAGTCTGCCCTTGAGTATAATACGCAGAGGATTTTTAGGGGGCTGTACCTCTGAAAAACCTAAACCTTGTGTATAATACGCACCCCTTCTCTAACTTCAATCAAGAAAGTCTACATAACGTCGTTGGTTTATAAACATATATATGGTAACGTCCTTTATTATTCTTGTATATATAACATAAGGCAAATGTGTAGCTTTTTTGTGCACTTTGTTCGCAGAAAATAAAGAAATAACAGTAATAACGTCAGTGAAAAATAAATATTAAGTTAATTGCCTTTACATATTTATCACTATCAGTTACTAAAGCAAAAGCAAAAACATTTATTCAAATCCTTGAACGTCACATTTAGCATCAAATATTTGTTTCACTTGTTCCTCCGTAAACAAACACTTCCGCACATGCGTTATACAATAATGCTGATGTTCTTAACTGTTATATGGGAATGTAAATATGCTTGAAAATTGTTCTTGTTACATGTTATTCTGTGTTCTGAATACTTTTATTTTAATAAATGTTGCTCACTGCAAGTTATGGATGACTCTCTTATGACTTCATTGATTTCAGGCTTAGCTTAAGGTATTTTCGCGCCTGACATCACAGAATGCGTCTGAATAAACATTGCCGGGCAGCAAATAGAGACTTGGACATTGCTTAGAAAATATTTTTCATTTTTAACCTCGTATATAGCACGCACTAGGGATTTTGACCTTTAAATTTTGGGGAAAAACGCGGATTATACTCGAGGATTTACGGCATTTGTATATGTATGTGCGTATGAATATGCGTGTTATCGTCGTCCTAGTCGTAGTAGTCGTACTACAACTACTGCTACTACTACTACTACTACTACTACTACTACTACTACTACTACTACTACTACTAGTAGTGGTAGTAGTAGTAGTAGTAGTAGTAGTAGTAGTAGTAGTAGTAGTAGTAGTTGTTGTTGTTTCTCATTTCTCGAGATACCACAAACTATATTTGATAGTGTAAAGATAATAAGGAGGATTTTATATGCCTTTCACAACCCATTTACTGCCACATGAAAAAAACGCTTGAAGTTGATTTGTATCTGTTTATTGTTTAAAACTGTATTGAGATCGATAGCCATATTTCATATCTTTGTCATTCGACGTATGGCGACCGTGGTCAACATTTCAGCTCAATGTTTGCTACAACATGCTTCACCGTTCATCCTTTAATTAATTTTCCAGTATTCTATCTGTACAATCATATGGGACCTAGAATATACGTAGCCACAATTCTAATTTAATTTTCTGTGTTGCATAACATATTTGTTCGGTGACACGATAGCAATAGTTTAACAATTGATCATAATTCATTTTACTTAATACTATGATCGGCAAAAAGATATCAATAAAAATTTCCATTTTTTCCATAATAATACTAGGTTGAATCAAAAGATCTTTTTCCTATTTCAAACTTTAATAACTAATTCAAACAGCTTTCATGTGAAAAGCATTTATTCATCAAAATCTATCCCATCATAGTCTACTTCCTGTCGCCACGCTTACACTATTTGTCTGCTTTCGAGGTAAAAAAATCCCCCTGCATCTGTTTTCACCAATATCGATGAACCACCGTCCCTTCAAGAAATATGTTAATCTGATAGTATAATAGCTAGACAGCAGGCCGGATGAATAGTCAATTCTGGATCATCATGTCCTGCAAATATGTGCTTCGTTATATTAGAAGTTTGTGATGTTATATTGTCATAGGGTAGGAGCGCGCGTCTTCGATTGAACAATGAGTAGTAGCAGGCTTTGTAAGCATAATATACTCGCTGTAGTTGTTAAGCATAAATGTTAGCATTGAGACCCCGACCATCTAGAACGAGCTCCAACTCCAACGGCACCTTGAAATTCCAACAAACAGACATGTCCTTCTGTTCTAAGCGTAGACGTCTTACAACAGGCTCTGAATCCTGGCCGGAACGGAACCACAGATATGTTTTATTAGGATTACGAAAATAAATTTAATTTTCATCTCAAATCAGATATTTCGACGACCTTCCACAGCTGTTTGCAAATTTCTTCCCGTCATTGAGCTTGCTCATTGGTCAGTTCATGACGAACTTCTCGACAGCTTCTGGTCATAGGATCAAGCTTATGGAAATGTTGAATGATGGTGGTTTGTGAAGGTTCAAGTTGTACCGAGAATGTATGAGTGCATGTACTTGGCTGTTGATCAAGCAAGCAAGGCCTCATATTCCGCAACAAAAGGCGCCCTGAGGTTGGTTTGCATTCTTGGCTGGTGTTCCTTGAATCGTCTGAACCACAATTGTGCCACACTTTCGTTGAAAGCTTTTTGACCTATTACATCGCTAATTTAATTTGCCGTTGCACGTGCACTCAGGTTTTTTTTCACTGCGAGAATGAAATTGTTCTTATTCCAATTCTCTCACCATTCATTATCAAAGTTGTAAAATAAAGAATAAACTGTTAAAGGTTATATGTTATTTATGAAAATAGTGAATAAACAATTCAGTAACGAATGGACAACAGGTTTTATAAAAAGTATATATATATATATATATATATATATATATATAGAGTTATTAATATTTCTAAGTCTCTCTAAAGGAGACTACGGCAGCGGTACTGGAAATTAATAGTTATCGCCAAGCCAACATGGCAGTCCCAAAATTAGGACGAAATCTGCCGTGAATTAGCTCCAAGAAGCCATCGCCTCTAGCTAGCTATGTGACACACGAACCTGTGTCCTTTATAACCTTATATATATATATATATATATATATATATATATATATATATATATATATATATATATATATATATATATATATATATATATATATATATATATAACTAGGAGATACATGTTACTAAATCCTAGAAGACTTTTGACTAAACTTGGTATATTTCATACCGACATTAATATATATTTTTTTCATCTTACAGCAGTAATGCTATAGTCTTGAGTAAGAAATACACATTGTAGTATATATCTGAATATCATTAAATCATACTTTCATGATACTTCTTAACCTAGAAAGGAAATATATTTTATTTTGCGTGCTTTGTGTATCATATATTACGCTTCCTACCTTTTCAGTTCATCAGAATATTATTATTTATATGAAACCTTTAAGTATTTCGAACAATATATGTTATAAATAGTTATAAGATTGTAATTCTTCGTAAAATATAAACGTTGAGAGGATGGATGGATGTTTCTTGTGAATTTAGTATGATCGTTATGGACACATCCTAAGATTTTGCTTCATATATAAAGGGTTTTATAAAATTCCAAACTAATGTATCATATTATATTCAAAGAGCTGTCTACCGTGAAATATGTTCACTTAGTATTTTTGATAAGGTTGCATTTCATTCATATATAGAAAACCACTGATTTTGGAACACTACGTGAAATTTTGGGACCCTTGGATCCTTTGATTACTCATATTTTAATGAAGTAATTTAAATTCATAATCCTATATTGAATACTAGAATGCCTGTTTATAACCTCATAAATACGTTCTAGTTAAGGCAATTAATGGTGTTATCTAATTTGAAATAACTACCAATTTGAAAGATGCTAATTCCCAGTCATAAATTTGCCTCTCTCTTAGAAATTGAAAGGACGGAAAGTAAATTGATTTCAGTTATTCTTCTCAAAAATATAAATTCCTTTAATGGAAAGTGCACTTGAATTATATATATTACAAAACTGCTAATGTCAGGCGACAGCCATTTACTACTAAAAGTTTTAAAAATTGATAAGGAATTACTCGTTTATGAAATCAATTATGCAATAATTTTTCTTCCACTGCAAAGTAAAAATTTGCATCATGTTCAGAATCGCTTATTTACTTAACGGTCGCCCATAAGCATGTTTGTCAGCCTTTCACACTCATATTCTGGTTCATCACTTGTTTCTGTTGAGACCAGCTCAAACTGAACTATTTTCAAAACCTAACCATATCATTTACATTTTATTGGATTTCCAATCCATATATATTTGCTTTTGAGTATATCTACGTTAATCCAAAAATGACGCGTTCGAGGGAACTTTGACTTCCGATCCGCCTGCATTTTAGGGTTTTCTCAGAATTAATGTATCAAGAAGTTTTTATTCAGGTATTGCATTGTTAATAAATATTATACACAGTTTCCAGTTAAAAACAAAAGGAGGATTCTTTGTTAGTAAAAGGCAAATTGTGATATTCGTTATGTATATTTCTTTGGTTATATTTACTTAAATTTAATTCAAATTTGATATCAAAGAAAATCATTTTTTTTTTCATAACTCTTTATTTTAACTCATTTTCTACATTAAATATACTACAAAAATAATTTGAATTTGGGCCAGATCTCATCACAAAAGGAAAAATGTCTGTGAATGGACTATAGGCATGAAATTAGTTGTCGATCATAATGCCCAGTCAGTCTACCACCCATATTTCAAAATGTAAGTAGATTCAGAGTCACTTGAGGAAATTGAATACAAATTTTGTCGAATTTTGTTTAGTCTGATGGGAAATGTGTCACGTTGACAGATATCTTCGGAGACGCCCGTATACAACATGTTTACAACTTATATACTTATAACTCTTACCACAGCTGGTATCTCTACAGAATCGAAAGCGTTTGTATAATACTAAGAAAAATGTTTTATTTTTTTAGTTTTGTCCATTACTTAATTCAGTTTAGGATGTCCATAAATAAAAAAAAAACACCAAGAAGTATCGCATCATTTCAAATCTAATTATGCAGGTAAAAATTTTGCCTTGTCTTTATTGTTAGCGCAAGGTTTGAAGAGGGCAGTTCGATTTTAACAGGTATCTTTCAAAGCTATAATGGAAGACTCAGAGCAAGTGTCAAATATTCGGCGTATTCTGCTTTATGAGTTCAATAATAGCAACAGCGCAAATCAAAGTGTAAGGAATATTAAAGCAGTATATGGGGATCGGACAACAAATGTAAGCCAGTGTCAACAGTGGTTCCAGAAATTTCGAGCCGGAAACTACAGCCTAGAAAGCTGCCTCATCCTAGAAGATCTGTAGAGCACGACGAGGACGTCCTGCAAACGCTGGTAGAACAAAATCTCATCGTAACTGTTGGGGAACTAACAAAGAAGCTTCGATTTGGTCATTCAACCATTCATCCACACCTGCGCTAGAACTAGAAGAAAAACGACCATCTTTGGTTTCACGACGAAAGGTGTCCTTCCTTCAGGATAATGCTCAGCCACATACAGCGAGGATGACATTCCAAAGGCGGAAGCAGTTTGAATGGGATACGAATCCTCACCGGCCATTTTCACTGTACATTGACCCATCTGATTATCATTTATTCCGCAGTCTTCAAAACCATTTGCACGGCAAGAATATAAATTCTGTAGACGAGGCCAGAACACTGCGCGTGTGTATAGCAGTGCAGTTCGAAAACATCTCTACGTGGTGAATTATAGTAGAAATAAACAAGGAAATGCACTGAAAAGGTTATGTTGAAAAATATATTTATGAAATAAAATGTTTGCAGTTAGTGATTATATTATCATGTCATGCTACCGTAATTAGATGTCACTTGATGTTGATTTATAAATTATCTCATCTCCGACCAACATCGAACGACAACTATTAAATATGGCAGCGTGAAATCATGACATTATCATTAACTGTTCCGTCATGAATAGCTAAAAAGGGAAACGATCAACTGTGTAAACATTTTATTTCGTATATGTTCAACATAACAATTCCAGTGGATTTTCCTCATCATTTTGTAATATACACACGCACGCACACGCACACGCGCACACACACACATACACACACACACACATACACACACACATACACACACACATACACACACACACACGCACGCATTCGAATGCACTCACCAAAACACACAGCCACCAACCCAAATCTCACACACAAATATATCAGATATAATTTCTACTTGAAAACTTGCTATATTCTAATTAGAACTGAAAAAAATTAGCCTAAAATTACCTTATCTTACATATGTCTACACAAGTCTACAATGTCATTAATTCCAAAATAGCATTCTTGTGTTCTCGACGTATTTAAAACTGTAATTGACATAATTTTTCAAATGTGATTGACTTACAAGACAAGTACGTAGCTCACTTAAAATTCGTCACATGATTGTCATGTAAATATTTTCGAACTTCAGTACACATAAAATCTTCTTTCAGTTTGCCCCTCATGGGCACTTTTCAATTAACCAATGCTCCAATCCAGTTATATTGAACATTGGCGATATGACATGTATTCTTCTTGCTAGTAAATTTGCACACAAAGTAAATAGTGTAAATCCTCCAAACTCCCAAATGCCCTTTCTCTTTCATGTCTCTTTCTCCACCCTTGTTTGTCACATTCTTATTTGTTCCTGCTTTGATAATATCTGGCTTCGTGTAATAACTTTGAACTGTATGAAATCTCTACAATCATCTACGAATGACATTAACTTGTTATTAACTATAATTCGGCAAAGTAAATTTTGTTTAAACTATCCTCCTATGAGAAAATCTGCAAACCTACATCTCATACAGCCATATGCAATTCTCTTATTCTTTATACTTATTTTAGATCATTCCTTTCTTATTCCAGCGCTTCTAATGCTTTCAGCACTCGATGCAAAATTCCCTGTGTACAGGCAATGCATTTTACTCAAGTATGCTATTATAAATCTTTGACCCGAACAAGGTACTATGATAATGTTACTTCTGCTTTTATTTGGTTCAAATAAATTCATGTATATATGTGTATATAAATGTGTACGTGTGTCCGCGTGTGTTATTTCTATACATACATACATACACACATACATACATAAATACATACATACATAAAACACGCACCCCCCCCACACACCCACACACACATATGTATATATACATACATATATATATATATATATATATATATATATATATATATATATATATATATATATATATATATGCATGCTTCAGTGCGTATTATATGTATTTTTGTTCGCATTATTCATATTGACTTATTTTGTATTCTCAATCGAATTTTTGTAAGAAACAACTTCTGAATATTTGCTGTTAACAAGGTCAGGCAAAAAAAATTTCAAAGTCAGATTTTCAGAAAATATGCCATCATTCTTCCTTCGTAAGTCAACGCCAGAGATTCAACCTTGCAAAACATTTTTTGTTGAAATAATAATACATTTCATAATTCATTAACGTAATTCAATGTTGAACGTTACTTTAATCACTGTTATTATGTTTATATATCTTGATAATTCCATAGTATTATTTTGTATTAAATAATATTTAAAATGATCTAAATCAACACTTCGGCTCTGGAGTCAGCTGATGGTCATCTGGATTGCATATGTCATTAATGGTGTATTGACAGTATAGTGTTGCTATCAGAAAATTGGAAAATTCAAGCAGCAGTACTAACAAATTAACAATAACTTTATTGAATAATAATGAATAGGAAAAAGATGTTTTATCACAACAAGAATAAAATGACAGAGAAATACCTAATAATAAATATAAAAATGACACAACAGTACATTTTTGCAAATGTCTCTTGCAGATCCAAATGAAAATATGGAAGTATACAATCTTTTTGAGCATTACGAAGACATATTTGCCAAAATATTTATAAACGACAAATATATACATACATACATACATACATACATAAACACATACACGCAAACACACACACACACATATATATATATATATACATATACATATATATATATATATATATATATATATATATATATATATATATATATATATATATATATATATATATATATATATATACATATAAATTACCCACTGAAATACCTAGATTTGCATTAGGAATTTCTTGCAATTTCTTCGACTAGCAAAAAGGTATGGTCTCTCGAGGGTCGCTGTCATATAAACTTCAACCACTATAATTGACGTGCGTTAAATTGGGAACCGAAATGTTGCGTTGTATTTGATTTGATGCTCTGAAAAGAAAATGTTGGCATTTAGGAAAGATGCATCTTTTAAGATTAACATATGTCATTTTCTACTAATAAAAACATCGAAAAATATTAGGTCAGAAAATATTTGGAATTAAGAAATGTATGTTAAAGCATTGTTAAAATACCAACGACTAACCGTACCTTTGGCAATGTAAATAAATCATTGACAATTTTTCTATGATTTTCGTTTAAAAAATTATGCTATATTATCAATTTTCAGTACACTAATGTATACTGCTT
>NC_142928.1:70377271-70384771 GCF_046866305.1 Octopus bimaculoides | reverse complement strand
AAGTAAGCCGAAAGTTTTCTACATTCGTCGCTCGCACACAACCTTGCCTTTCTCCATACACACATTTTTGCCTCTATAGCGTCGAACGGTTATCGACTGCTATTTCCAGCAAAATTTCTTACATTGTTCTGCCACTATTTCCAATTTATAATCCTACATTTACGGAGATTTATTTCGCTGGAAAATAATATTAATGCAGTGTAATAATAATAATAATAATAATAATAATAATAATAATAATAATAATAATAATAATAATAATAATAATAATAATAATAATAATGACGACGACAACAACAACAACAACAACAACAACAACAACAACAGCAGCAGCAGCAACAACAACAACAACAATGATAATAATAATATTAATCATAATAATAATAATAATAAAAATAATAATAGATGCTGTACCAGGCAGTGGCTCGCACAGCTTCTGATCTGAACTGATTGGGAGTGTTATCATGTACATTATTTTGTCTTGGTATAAAAGATGGGCTACAGCAAATATTCAGATTAATACAACAGATTTGCTTGTCAGTTGTTTGACCTTATCCAGTTGAGAATGTCCCTTGGTGGCTGGTGATATATGCATCTCTGATCATGAGCAGAAGTAGTGAGGGAGCATCATAGCCATGCGTTGAGAGGAATTCTTTGGGGTTTGAATAATTCACATTTGGAAACATGGGTGTTTTGCTCAACATCCTTAAACAAACCTTATTCAGAGACCCTTTGAGCAGGATGGGCTACTCGACCTGAATAAATTTCTAACTGGGCCCCACTTGCAAGGTTATGTTGCACACATATGGTTGTGGTGCATGTGCCTGGTGTGCCCTTATCATCTAAATTATCCTGTCCTTCATTTTCTATAATGCTCTTCCATCTATTTAGTAGACTTGCAAGGCTCCCCTCCAAAATTCACTTATCTGTGACAAAAAATACTGTTCTGATCTCGTCTACAGAATATATATATATTTTTTTCCGTCCAAATGATATAGAAGACTGCTGAATAAAAGATATTCACATGTGTAAAATGTCTGGCGGATATGGTTAGTGGGGCATCGTTTCCAATTCAAACTGCCCCTACCTTTGGAATGTCATCCTCGCTGTATATGGCCGAGCATTATCCTGATGGAAGAACACCTTTCGTCTTGAAAGCGAAGATGTCACTTTTATTCTGTTGCTAACGTAAGCAGATGAATCCGCTCACAGTGCATCTTCTTTGCTATCGTTTGTTCTGGTTTAAAAGTTCAAAGAGGACAAAACCTTACATATCTTACCAAACAGATAACATCACCATTAGTGGGTGAAGACGTTATTAGCCTAGGGTGCTACCCACTGTTTTCGGCGCTTGATATTTTTATAGAGACCCCATTTCTCGTCGCCAGTCGCTATTCGGTCGAAAGAAGGTTCAATCGCGAGAGTTGACTGCAAAGAAGAGCGCACATCCACACTCTACGCTCAGAAAGTTTGTGAGGAACACATTGACGCAATTTGCTGACTTTTCCATTGGCATGCATGTGTCAATGAATGGTCGAATGTCCAAATTCAAGCTTCTCTGCTAGTCCCTCAACAGTTGCGATGGGATTTTGTTACGTCAGCGTTTGCAGGACGTCCTTGTTAAGCTCTACAGACCTTCCATGTCGAGGCGCGTCTCCTAGGTTGCAGTTTCCGGCTCGGAATTTCAGAAAACACCGTTGACACGGGTATTACGCTTATTGTCCGATCATCATATACTGCATCAATATTCTTCGCACTTTCCCTTGGGTTGTTTCCTTTCTTGATCTAATAAAGCAAAATATGGTGAATATACTCCTTTGTCACTTACATTATAGCTTTGATAAAATAACTATTAAAACGAATTGCACTCATCAGAACTTGCACCGAGAATAAAGACAATGTAAAATTACTACCTACTTTTGTAGGAAGTTGCTGCAGGTAGTTTATTTCATTGGCCTTAGACCTATGGTTAATGCAACTGAAAAAATCGCATTATTTATGGGATGACCCAATATAAATATATGTATGTATGTTCTTACATATCCATATATCCATATATAATTTTATATATATATATATATATATATATATATATGTATACACACATACACACACACACGCATATATATATATATGTGTGTGTGTGTTTGTGTGTATGTGTGTGCGTGTGTGTGTGTGTGTGTGCGTGTGTGTGTGTGTGTGCGTGTGTGTGTGTGTGTGTGTGTGTGTGTGTGTGTGTACAGCCTTGTCCAAAAGTATTAGCCCACTGCAATGTTTTGTGGTTCTGCTACCTCAATGTTAATGAAACTTGTTATATATTCCAATATTCTGTACAAAAATATAACTAACTGAAAAGATCCAAAAGATATATGCCAGCTTTTAGTTGAAAAACAAATTTCTACTCAAAATCTTCTCCCCAGCTTCCTTCACGGCATCAAGGCGGCTCCGGAATTTGGTGCTATTTTTCCTTACTATGTCCTTGTGTAGATCTTCGAACACCTTCTTGATCTTTGCGACCAGCTCTGTCTTGCGCCTGCAGAATGATCAGTAGCTTGCTTTCTCAACTGGGCCCCACATAGAACAATTCACAGGATTACAATTGGGGGAATTAAGAGAAAAGAAAATGGAGCTGGTAAAGTCGTAGTCATTCTCGAACAACCACTTGTGAATCTTTTCGGAGGCGAAAACTGCTGTCACACATATTACCTTCCATCAGTGCCCATCACCATCTAGTGTTTGAACAGTCTCAAGCATCTTTACATAGCCTGAAACATTGATAATCAGTTACGGAATGAATTTCCGTTTGCGGACCTATTCAGAGCGCTTACTCTACTGCATCCTGCAGGTCAGGGCCTCCTACTCACTTTGCAGTTATCCACATTATGTTTTGCCTCTTATACCGTGTGTGCTGTCCATGCAGCTGCTGTCATGATGATGGCGTTTTGATACTCGGCGCAAATAATCAAAATACAGTTAAATATTTTCCAATATTCTAATGACTTTCCTTCCTCCATCTCAGCTAACTTTTTCTCGGCTACAATTTTAACTTTTATGCTCTACAACGCCTTTGATTGCTCACTAATACATTAAGGTGATCTCTAAAAATGGAAACCTCAATAATCGTCAAATTTAGTCCGAATATTCGGTACACTCGTACACACTCATATCTATCGATTTATCTCTGTGTCTATCAATCGAAGTCTTTATATATATATATATATAAAGAGGAGGAATGAATCTTCGAGACTTTAAAGACATCTCTCCTATATGGTATATTTCCTGGGCGCCAAACTAATTCTAACTGTGTGTTTATTTTGCCACCTTGTTTCTGTGCTGTAATTTTCGTAATCTTTTCTTGATACACACACACACACACACACACACACACACACACACATATATATATATATATATATATATATATATATATATATATATATATATATATATATATATATACATATACATATATATAATGCATATAATTATATAATATACACACACACAACATACACACATGTGTATATATAATATAAATAATATACATATATATATATAGAAAGAGAGAGAGAGAGGGGGAGAGGTGGAGAGAGAGTGAAAGAGAGAGGGCATATGAGGGTTTTAGTTCAGTGGTGATCTAAATGAATAGGTACGCTTGAGTAAGTGCTATAATTGGTCATCTGTTCGGTTCCGAGTTCACAGCTGACGCTTGCGTTAGGGATCCGTATTAGGATTTCAAGTTAGCAGGTATACGTTATATTAGAGAAAAAGGAAACGCAACAAAACCAAGGCAGAACGAGTATCGCAAAGTCTTTAGAATATTTAATTAGGGTACGGTGAATTTGAAGTCTTACAGCTGTTTCTGGGATATCCTAAGTGATAGGCTAGCATAAATGTATACACACACACGCACATAAAAACACACACACATAAATAAGCACATAGACGCGTACACATATATATATATAATCTTCCATTCATATTCGCTTGTATTTTATTGTTAGTATTGTTCACTTGTTTTACTTTAATGGCTATAACAATGTCATGGATTTGTCCCTTTGTCGGATCTTGATGTTCTCATTCGATACCATAGCATGTTGCGAGCATTATATATTCTATAGTGCAATCTCTGACTGGTAGTGCATCTATCATGATATGGTGTAATATCCACGTTTCCCTCTTGTACCTCGTCGTTGGCTTAGTTTACTCGTTGACCACCTTATTCTTGATTTTCCTATTCCTTTCATGATTCTCACGGTGTCCACAGACCTTCAAAAGGCTGATCATTTTGTCAGGTCTTCATCTGATTAGCGGGATGATATCGCCGTTTTTGTCAACAGTATCTTAAGTTAGATGTAAGTTTCGATTTTCTCGAAAGGTTCATGCAACTTATGCTGTTCATTACCTTGGATTTTCAGCTGCATGTTGGCTCTCAGCTGGTGAACATGCTATGTCCTAGCGTGTATGCGTCAACACATACTTACTGCTTCTAAAGTCCGGTTGGGTGTATTGTTGATAATCAATTTCAAGGGGAGCTCATATATGTGAAGGGACACACATTCACATTCACATTCACAAGAACACAACATCACACCAGTTTGCATGCATGCTTGCATGTGTGCGCCTTGTTTGGACAGAAGTAATCGAATGTTTATGAACACAACTCTCATTATATTAAAGTAATGCTTGTTGTCACTTCAACATGGCTGTTCCGTACAAAACCAAGTTACTACTATTTTTAACTTCAGGAGAATATCTGCAGCTGATTATCGACACAACCTGTGTCTCATATATTACAAGCAGGGAGCGAAGCCCTACCATCTTCTAGCGGTTTGATAGGAGCACTAGACAAGCCTTGTTTCGGGCTATTTTGTGCTCATCCTCAGTACAGTACATCTGTCCGCTACAGATGGCAGTCGTTTGCTCTGTCTCGCAGTGTATAGCAAAATAAATGACATTCAGTCGCTGATCTTGCAGCAAGCAAAGTAGCTGGTTCTAAAAATCTCTAAAATAGATATAAGTACTAACTATACTAAAAAGTAACGTTTGTTGCCACTCCAACATGGCTGTTCTGTGCAGAACGAAACCAGACTGGCCTACTGGTCCTGTCAAATCGCTAAAAGAGAGTAGGGGTTTGCTCCTTTGCTGGCAATATATCGGACACAGCTTGTGTCGTTATTCAGCTCGAAAGGTTTGCAGAGTTTAAAAAATAGTATAACCGACATTCCGTACGGAACAGTCATGTTGAATTGGCAACAAACATTAATTTTCAGTAGAGGTAGTACATGCATCTCCTACAGAAATCTTAGAACTAACTACTCTCTATATAGTTAATTACCGACAAGGAATTTTATGACTCACATGACATACTCAGAGTTAATAGCTTGTTGTTTCTACATTTAACGTATTCATGAATTTCTATCAACTCTAATTGATTTTAGAGACGTGCCTCTCCAAGCGAGGATTAAACACTGAAATACAGGAAAATACATTGAAATATTCTGAAACTATAATATTGCTAAAATGTTGCCAACTCTCACTGTGTAACTGTATAAATTTGACAACGAACATATTTCCATCTCAGTAGGTAGGAATTACGATTTGACAGAATATCGCTTTTTGTACAATGTAGTAGTTGTCGCGTGTCCCTTCATTTGGCACGGTTTATAGTAATTGTCTGAATATTACAATATTTTAATTTCTCTGCAGCACTATCCTAAGGCTAGTCAGTAATATTAATACTTTGCTGATATCAAATCTAATATAAGATATTTTGATCAGCGACAAATTGTCTTGATTGCAACAAACTTATCAATTAGATATAAATCCATGCGCAAATACACCCATCATTTTTATGAATATTACAAACAAGCATTTGATAATTATTATATAGCAAAACACTATGCAAGAATAATCGTTTAAAGTGAAAACACGGGGTTGAGTTCTAGGTTGTAGATGTTAATTAATATTGACGTAATTCGTACGTATAATCCGGACAATGTAATATACTGTACAAAAAAAAAAAAAAAAAAATTGCTAAATATACTGATGAACAACATGTGTTTTTGTCTGATATTTGATCAGCATGTAAATATATTCTTTAGCAATCTGATTAGGACGCCACTCCTTACACTACTGAGTAATATGTTTAAAAGTGATTAACGCATGCATATTTTATAATAATGATTGCTGTCTGAGCAAATATTACTGGAAAGAGCAGACACTTTAATCGGTTCTAATCAGTAGAAACACTCTGATTATTCTGTAAATATGTCTCAAATGTCCTTCCTGGAATCCTAATGAAACACACGGGGATTCATAAAAACTAACAACATGACAACGTCCTCCAACAGGTTTTGTTATTTAGCATGACGACATTTTTATCCCGCTTACAAATAATGGGATGAACGTTATTCTGGAGTCGGAGATCTGGCCCGAAGACTTAAAAGAAAAAAGAGTGAACTCTGCTAAAACCTAAAATACACGATCAAAGATATTTTAACGATGAGCGCCGATACAAATATCGGGATACATTCTCTCCAAAAGTCTAACAATCCCCTAAATATACTGCGCTGGATTAGCACTCTATTCTTCCCCATACGACGATCAAAAAATTTATCCTCTGCAGTGGTTGAAGAGAACAAATATCGCAAGGAAATTTATACTTCCCTCTGATGGGGCTATCATTTCATTGATAATGAAACAATTAGCCGTTCCTCTCTCAGGCATTATGTGAATAAACCAAGGTTATACAATGCATTTCTTGTATTCCAAGAATAGAACTAAATTTGTAGATTTATCAGCTATGTTCTGCAGATCGATCAACGCATTAAAGAACGGCATGAAGTCAAAATGCGATGGCATTACTTTCACGCACAGTTTTAATTGAAATGACATTAGTTGAAATAGCTTAACTGAAATTTGCGGAAATACAGTAACACTGTCAGTTTGCTTCCCTAAACGTTTTCTTCTGGCTCTCGAGCCCTCACATTACTACTAAATATTAGTTACAAATTCAGTCAATCTCAAGTAGCAATGATTTATTCGGGCAACGCTCCAAATCATTCACAGATGAAGTTCAAATTATTGATTAGTAAACATTTCTTCTTACATGAACACTCTTATGTTTGGCAATAATTTGAATTAATAGTATCTACGCCATCTAGCAATTACACACTATTTGTTTTCTTTTCATTCCGATGTGTATGGCATATATAGATTGCTATATATGTTTAGTCTTTCAATGAATGTATATGTGTGTGCATTCTGAGTCATAGAACTGGAATATAACGAAGCATACCTAGCGATATCTATAAATGTATCGATCTAGCAATCTCCGTCTGTCTTTCTCTCCATATGTATATATATATATATATATATATATATATATATATATATATATATATATATATATATATATATATATATATATATATATATATATATATGTGTGTGTGTGTGTGTGTGTGTGTGTGTGTGTGTGTGTGTGTGTGTGTGTGC
>NC_142928.1:70362271-70374771 GCF_046866305.1 Octopus bimaculoides | reverse complement strand
CAGGTCGGAAAGAAGTTGGGTGATTCTAGTAGCCTGCATAACAGCGGTTTTCCGCTACCCATATCTTGGCAGTTCCATTAGATTATGATCAGAGAAACTCGTCAGTGTCACCTTAAGAGTATGGATGAGCGCCGCGTTATTTGTGAAGCAGAAGACAAGAACAATTTTTTCTCACTGTGTTGGGTGGAGCAATATTTGCTCCATGAAGAGCATGTTTGTGATATCTGGCAGAGACTCTGTTTGCGTTTGTACATGAATTGACATACCTGAGAGAAGGCGGCTCTCAGGCCATATGAATTTAGGGTTGTTGAAGTCCTTTTGAAGAAGTATGTGCAGGATGTCATCCAGGTTGGTTAATGCTTATTTCATTTTTGGGAAGCTCTCTTCAAACAACTCCCCATTATTTGGAGCATCTGGTGGGCGATAAGTTGTACATACTAATATTTTTAACTGTGTAACGTGTACCACCAGAGTGTCACACACTGAGTTTGCGCACTGCTACTCCACCATGAGTCCTTTCTCTCCTGATAGTTCGAAACATAACATACTTTGGTAAGTGTATCTCAGCATCTGATATGTCTGCGTTCAGATGTGTTTCTCTTAGTGCCGTGCTTATTGCAAGATTACTTATCACTAAGTCTCTAAGGTACTGGGTTTTGATGGGTGGGACGTTACGATGCCCCTGATGTTCGACAAGAATACTGCTGCAACATATAATGAGTCTGTATTGATCACTGGTCTGACATGTGCAGAGGTGTCAGATGTACCTTCCCTTGATCATTTCTTGTTTGAGGTGGATACGAGAGCTGGAATGTGTTTGGTAAAGCCAGGTCAGCTGTCTGACAATCATCTGTACGACTTCAACAAAAGAAAAGCCTAGTAGCTGCTGTCCGCACTTCATCCACGGTTTGTTTCCTCTTCGAAGCCTTGTCGGCTCCATGAACAAAATTCCATGCTGGTAGCATCATAGCTTGTGACTTGGCTCTGTGTCGTTGGGGGCTGTTATACTCTGCTAGACATCACAAACGTGCTCTTCATGAAGCAAATAGTGCTCCACCCAACACAGTGAAAAATGATTGTTCTTGTCTTCTGCTTCACAAATAACGCGGCGCTCATCCATATTCTTAAGGTGACACTGACGAGTTTCTCTGATCATAATCTAATGGAACTACCAAGATATGATTAGCGGAAAACCGCTGTTATGCAGGCTACTAGAATCACCCAACTTCTTTCCGACCTGAACTTTCACAAAGCCGATTGGAAGATTATTGAGAAAAATGAAACGGAACAAAACTTGTCTACCAGGCACTCCACGCAAGATATAGACATAAAGCTGCAGTTCTTTATGATAATCATATACAAAATCAACAAAAAACATAATTCCGAGGGTTTGGAGGATTCTAATGACACAACAAGCAAAAACCACGAACCGTCTAAATGGGCCACTAAAAATAGCAAACGATTCTATTTCAAACAAACTTTGTTGGAGATCGGAAATGAACTCAAACACTCCCATGAAAAAGTAAGGACAGAAAGAGAAGCTAGGGCTTTCAGAATATCAAGACAAACCCTAAAACCTTTTAAAGATATGCAAAAGAGTCTGATTTACTACAATAAAAGACTGTTCGAATAAATAGGCTCACCGACCGCAGACTCCCAGAGGATCAGGGAAATACTGAATGTGCACTACACGAGTGTTTTTACAACTTCATCGGGCAACTTGCAAGTATCTTTGGTTCCACAACCCTACACAAAAAATGGAAATTATTGATAATATCAAAATAAAGGGATCATGCAATATTACCCATTGGTGAAGTAAGTGCAAACTCATCCACACAATCTAATGGATTCTCAGCAATCCTCCAAAAATAATGCAAAGCGCCTCTGACAGGACTATTATGGATTCTCTTTCAGAGCTGCCTCAAAAAGTTTGAAGACATATGCCTTTCTATGAGGGAAGTACCAGAGCAGATGCTAAAAATCATAGACTTGTCTCCCTAAGTTACCATTTCTGCAAAATCCTGAAACGCGTTGTCAAGAGGAAACTGATAGCGTTCCTTGAAGATAATGGCTTACTCCCTGACACCCAGCATGACTTCCGCTCAGGAAATAACTATCTTACACAACTTTTGCAGCATTACGACTAGGTGTTGGAACAATGAATCGCTTATACATAGACGTGATATATCTCGATTTTGCAAAGGCTTTGATAAGATTAATTATGCATGGACTGATAGCATACAAGCTACAGAGACTCGGCACAGTCAGGAAACTGGGAGAGTGGTTATATGACTTTTTAAAAGGCAGATGCCAAGCTGGGGCCCTGTCCAATGAGACAGAATGGAGTGCTTCAAGGAACTGGCTTAGGGCCGCCACTGTTCATACTGGCTCTTTCAGACATAGGGTCAACACAAAAGCAGGCGACATAAAAAATACAAGTAATCTAGGAAACTTTTGGTGTTAATCGTCCAGAGAAATACCAAGATACCATAAATAAATGGGCTGACGAAAACAACATGCAAGTTAATGCAGTTATATTTCAAGCCCTCCACTACCAGTTAATTGGTGCTCAGAAGCTGCAACTGTGATACTTTGGACCAAAAGGAGTGGCAATTCCAGAGTCATGTATAGTACATGATCTGGGGGTTGATATGAGCAACGATGCTTCTTGTCACGTACATATCAGCAAGATGGTGACCCTACAGAACAAGGGACCTGGAAACTATTTTGGTTCTATGGAGGACATTTCTACTCAGCCGTCCGTTCTACTGCTCTCTACAGTGGTCACCCTACGGTGTCAAATTTATAACAGAACATGAGGCAGTTCAGCAGCGCTACACTAGGAAGATTGCCGCAAGGGAACAGCTGAGCTGTGAGGGATTGAAAGAGCTACAGCTCTACTCCCTGGAGCGAAAACGGGAGACATAGGCAGTGATGTATGTAAGGAATATCTGGAAGGGGATGGCACAAGATTTCAGTATTCTCTTCAGAAAAATACTCAGTCGAAATATAAGGATTTCAGATAGTGATGGAAGAGCTCAAACAGAGTATCATAGCAATAACAGGTAAGATTTCCAGATATCGGAAACATAGATCAGTATCAACAGAGACAAGCAGAGGAGATTCTATCACTAAATATATAGCGTAGAAGAAAGTGATGGAGATGAGAAGCCTAATGCAGAAGCTAAAACGTTTTGGAGTTATATTTGGGATAAACCAGATACTTATGATGAGGATGCAGCGCCACTAAAGAAAATAAGGGAAGAAATATTTATTGAGAAGTTACCAGACTTAAAACTAACTAGTGCATTAATGAGTAAAGCGTTATGAAAAATGCCGAATTGTAAGGGCCCAAGACCAGATTTAATTGAAGTGTATTGTTTAAAGCAATTTAGAAATTAAATGCGGCGATCTGGCAGAAACGTTAGCACACTGAGCGAAATGCTTAGCAGTATTTCGTCTGTCGTTACGTTCTGAGTTCAAATTCCGCCGAGGTCGACTGGCCTTTCATTTTTTCAGGGTCGATAAATTAAGTACCAGTTACGCACTGGGGTCGATGTTATCGACTTAATCCCTTTGTCTGTCCTTGTTTTTACCCAGTATGTTTAGCATAAAACGTAAAACCAGAACACGCAATGTCTAAAGAAATACATTGTTGAAGCTGATAAAGATAGCGAGGAAAGTGGTAAAGAAACAATACTTGAAGACCACACATTTACTGAAGAGCATAGAGAGTGTGAGAGAAATGAAGCAGAAAATCCTAAATAAGCTTGCAGTAGAAAGACATGACAATATGCATGAGAGATTACCACTTCATAATCTCTCAAATATAATCCAAAACAGAAATCAAATTAAATATGGTAACTTTGTTTAGAAGAAATCGTACAAGAACTAAAACTTGATCCCACTGAGTTAAACGAAATTATTTAGGCATGCTTAGACATTTGAAACCAGTTGTATGCCTCCGAAAAAGCATACGAATACAAAGCTGGGAAGAAATCCAAACTGGAGAAGTAAAACTGAAACAGAGATTGACGTAATGGGAAGTGAAATATCAATAATAAATTAACTAATTTATGGAAACGATATTAAATACAGAAACGGATGACAAATGCAGAGAAAATGTAGGTTCTCAGATAGTAACTCGATACACACAAAAACCCCTACTAGGAACAAACCAAACCTGAGTTTTGTTTCAATAATAATCCTTTCTAATAAAAGTACAAGGCCTGAAATTTTGTGTGAGGGGACTAATCGATTATAACGACCCCAGTGTTTCACTGGTACTTATTGTATCGAACCCGAAAGGATGAAAGGCAAAGTCGACCTCGGCAGAATTTGAAAGCAAACATAAGGACAGACGAAATACCACTACGCTTCACCTTTATTATTATTATTATTATTATTATTATTATTATTATTATTATTATTATTATTATTATTATTATTAATAATAATAATAATAATAATAATAATAATAATAATAATAATAATAATAACAATAATGCTAGATCATAGATATAGCATGCCTAGCTGACAAGGTATGCGATAAGGAAGAAAGAAAAGTCGATAGATATCACAGGTTAGCTTGGAAGGTTAAGCAGTTGTGGTCGATTAAAAAGGTGGCAATAGTACCAATAATTGTCGAAGGCTTGGGAACAATGAGTAAAAGTCTCGAGAAGTAGGTGGAACAAATAGGGGATGCAATAAGGGTGAAGATCTTGCAGAAAACAGCACTGCTTGGAACCGCTCAAATACACCGGAAGGTGCTCGAAAATATAATAGGTGTTACTTTAGTTCACTGGTATTGAACAGCTCACACCGTAGTACATCTCGAGCGTTAGAAGCTGCGCAATGGCAATAATAATAATATTAATCGTTTCTACTCTAGGCACAAGGTCCGAAATTTTTGCAGAGGTGGGCAGTGGATTAGATCGACCACAGTACGAAAGTGGTATTTAATTCATCGACCTCCAAAGAAGTAAAGGCAATGTCGACCTCGGCGGAATATGAACAGTAAACGTGGGGACGGACGAAATACCACTACACATTTTGTTCGTCGTGTTAACAATTGTGCCAGCTCTCCGTCATCGTCATCATCATTAATAACAATAATAATAATAATAATAATATTAATAATAATAATAATAATAATGATGATGATGATGATGATGATTAATTCGTTTTATTGGCCACAAGGGCTAATATCGATTAAAAACATGTAAGGACAAAGACAGGACGAAGGTTACAAAAGGTTTTGTCCGAAAAGGTAGGAAAGTTCATCTAAACAGAGGAAGAAAAGGGAGAAAGATATAACAAATAAATAGATAAATAAATAAGTAGAACTCCCAAAGGGGGAGGCGCTTCGAAAAAGAAAAGGTTACACGTGGAAAAACCCATAACTACGGGAGCCTAGTCAGAAAAAATAAGAAAGGGGTATAGAGCCCTTTCTCCTTTTACATTACCTTTTTTTTTCTTTTTTTTTCTACAGGTGTATTCTCAGAATTGGTCCGTTTATACTGGCCATTCTTCCAACAGTCACTCATCTTTCAACGAATTTGCTATGAGACAGCACTTCCCTCTCTACTCTCATCTTCCTTTTCAAGTGGAACTTGAAAAAGTTGATGAGGCCTTGGTCAAAGAGGAAAGTGTCTGTCTTTAGCCCTTTCATATCACCTCTTTCGCTACAGCCACTAGGCATAGGAAAATTGCCTTGCTCTCCTGGTTAAAGGAGGTCGGCGGGTCAATTCTCACGATGGATTCAGCTGATAGCCGGATCTGTCCTACACGTGATAGTAGCTGTTTGATATAGACCCACAGGTCAGCATTGCTCGGGCACTGGACGAGTGCGTGCAGAACGGTTTCGTCGTCCTGAGCACACCTCGGGCAGGCCCGGTTGACGGCACTTCCGTGTCGGTAGACTTTATCTCGAACAGGTAGCGCACCTCGGTAGCACTGCCAGGCGAGGGACCTTTGGAAATTATCCATGGGCCCCGGCCCGAAAGTTCTCCTGAGCAGACTGTTTAGCTGATTATCCTCGACGCCTAGAGTTTCCCCGAGAACGTCGTTGCACTTTTCTCCCACTAACCCTCTATAGAACGCTAGAGTGGAGCTACTACCGATCGCACTGCCCGCCTGACTGAGGGCGGTGAGAGCTTGGCGGCACTCGAGGTGCCAAGCACCGTTTCTCGGTCTACGTTTGATCCAGAATTGCAGCTCTGTTAAAGAAACGAGCTGCGGAAAATCGCGTCTGACGAAAGGCGACCACACCTATTCACCGTCCAGGAAACGTTTGAGATGTCGTAGCCTGAGCGCATGTTTGCGCATCAGCAACCACGGCATGCCAAGGCCTCCGTTCAGCGGCTGTTGACAGCAGATGGAGCGCCTGACCAGTGGTACCTAACCCTTCCACAAAAAGTTGAAGAGCAAGTGTACCATCTTGGTTAATAATAATAATAACAATAACAATAATAACAATAATAATAATAACAATAATAAGAGAAGAGGAGCGCCAGCCTTGACAGCGGCTGGCCGTGTTCCTCGATGGTATGACCATTCAGTAGCCGAAAGCCATGGAAACACTAATATGACCCAGCAGGACAACGGGGGGGGGGGGTATCCTGTGAGTATTTTAAAATTCCCTTCAAAATAAGTTGAGAAATTTGCAAATTTACATATCTACAGTTTTCAAACACACAAACTTGAATATCTACAACTGTTGTGAATACTCATCCTTTTGTCTCTCCCTGAGTATCCGAAAAAATAAACATCCCTTTTTTTTTATTCTAAAAACATTAGTTCTCTCTGTGTGGACATGGAAAAGACCATCTTTGGTAAATCATAACTTTCTGCGAAAATTTGACTCTTCGTGTGATAATAATAGATTCTCTCTGGTCGAACACAACTTTTCTATTCACAAATAATACAGATCAGAGTAAGTCTGTCCTTCCCTAATTTTTCTTCAGGTCAAGGTCACTGTTGTTGTTCGCTGCTTGTAGTAGATGACGTTTGAACTCTTTTTGACCGATCGATCCCATCCCACTCCAAAAAAAAAAAAAACATACGTGAGCCACATTTACTACTACAACTGCTATTAGTACTACTACTACTGCTGCTGCTGCTAATGCTACTATTGATACTACTGCTGCTGTTGCTGCTGCCACTATTACCACTATTACCACTGCCGCTGTTGCTGCTGATTGTGATATTGCTGCTGCTGCTAATGATGATAAATGCGGCCCCTGTATGAAAATTAGTGGTAAAAAATACGTAAAAAAGTAAATGGAAAAATAGATGGAAGTGTCGTGGTGTAACTCGAACAATCTTTCAAATCAGCACAAATTGGCTTTGAGACGTACCTTAATACAACAAGTGATGTCTTACGAACTGTACTGAAGCATGAAGATTCCAAGCAATCTTCAGTCATAATGCTTAGTAAGAAATGTGAAAAGTCTCTTGACCTACAAGTTAACAATAAGAACGCCCAAAGACACCCAAATATTGACAGACCTATCATTGTTTTTCCTGATTTAGAAATTAACAATCCGGAAGATCAACGAGATCCAATTAATGACAGACCTATCACTGACGCAAAAACATCAAGCAAAATGCAACGGAGGCTTGCTTGAATAATATCGAAGACAACTAGAAAGGCATGGAAAATCCCCTAACCGCCTGTCCAAGCCAAATATTGATCAAAGCCTAACACACCAATGGCTACAAGGGACAGATCTGAAAGGGGAAACAGAAGGTTTTGTTATTGCTGCGCAAGATCAGAGCTTACCTACCAGAATCTACCATGCAAGCACCCTTAAAAATGGATCTGTCCCCTCGTGTAGAACTTGCGGAAAATTCACGGAAACAATAGATCAGGTTGATTCTGGCTGCCCTGTCCTCGCTGAAAAGGAGTACCTCATAAGATATGACAAGGTAGGGCAGTACATCCACTGGAATGCTTCTAAATACTACAAAATTAAATCCCATGATAAGTGGTACAGGCACCATCCAGAGGATGTTGTAAACGGCGAGGGCGTTACCATCCTTTGGAACTTCGCAATATAAACAGAGAGAAAAAGTTGACTCCAATCGACCAGACATCGTGATCAAGGACTACAACAGAGGAACTTGTCTGTTAATAGATATGTCAGTCCCACAAGTTCAAAATGTCTGAAGAAAAGAATACGAAAAGCTTTCTCACTATAAAGATCTGCAAAGATCTGCAAAGATCTGAAATCACAAACATATGGAAGCTTGGTGCGTTGGGAATGATAGAGAAGGGAGGTGAGAAGTATATTAAGCAACTCCCTGATAACTCCAATCTATGTGAATTGCAAACGATAACATTGATGGGTACAGCCTATATACTATAGAAAACACTCTCCGTCTAAAATAGAATAAATGTGGTGATAATTTTAGCATGCATAGCAAAACAAAGTGCTCTTGCAGCTCTTGGCATCCAGGGGATGCCCGGTACTTAGGCAGCTGGTATAATGTTATAAAGATCTATAAAAACAACGAACACAACACCTGAAGAACTCTAGATCCCTATAACAACCGAAAAAAACACCCAGGCACTGCAAATCTAAGCAATTGGAAGTCATCCTGGCACGATAAGATCCCCAACTTCTGAGTAAAATACCTGACAGGAACAAATACAAATCTTGCTGAGAATTTGAATGAAATACTAGCAGAGCCAAAGAAAATTCCTGAAAGGCTCAGTGAAAGGAAAGCTATCCTAATTCCCAAATCCACTGACGTGGCAAACGCACGAAATTACAAACCGATAACCTGTCTTCCTACAATTTACAAAGCCTTTACTGCAATAATAACGCAGAGACTGTGTAAACCTTTCGAAAAAAACGTTTTGTTTCCAGAAGAGCAGAAGGGATGATGCAAGGGCTCATACGGTTGTAAAAATCATACATGAAGCCACACATGAAGACAGTCGCAGAAAGAAGAAGGGTTTAAGTATTGCCTGAATCAATTATCGAAGATTACCGAAAGGTTTTCGATAGTATTCCCCACACATACATCCTAGAAACACTAGCGTGAACAAGGTAGAGCCGATGATCATGAAATATATAAAACATTCCATGAATAAATGGCAGACCGTGCTACAGCACAAGACTAAAAAAGAGACTCATAAAAACCAAAGCCATCCCCATTCGAAGAGAAATATTCTAGGGAAACACGCTCTCTCCACTCCGTTTCTGTTTGAACTGACACCTTTATCTGACATGCTAAACAGAACAGGATGTGAAAACAAATGTTACGGCTAAACAATCAACCCCCTCTTATATATGTTTAATCTAAAACTGCACGTTAGAAATGATAAACAGCTGGAAACATTACTACAGAGGGTACATCGGCTTAGCAGAGAAATAAACATGAAAGGTGCTAAAGCAACTTGGAAAAGAGGAAAACGACTTATGGGGAGCAACATTACACTAAAGTCAGATATAAAAATACATACGAATCAGTGAACTAGATACGATACAACACACAAAGGAAAGTGAGGATAACAAAAGGATACTATTGACGGGTTAGATTTATACTGAAACAGAGCTAAATGCGAAAAACAATATTGGATGGAAGTGACTTGCCTCTCCAGGTGCTTAGTTGCTACCGCACCGATTTTTCTGGGTTAAGTTTTACTCCCGTCAAATTTTCATTTTCCTCCAATGATGTGCCGACCACCTCCAATTCTGAGGTGACCGACATCATCACGGTGATGTCGACCGTATACGCCGACACAGCCCTTCTGCGTCCTGGTTTGAGCGGGATGCCTTACAGGAGTTCCAGCTTCCGCAGTAAAAGGTTCAAGAGTCAATACTTACTGAAGGGAGGAGAGAGGGCACCCTTGACGGACCGATCTGGAGATCTGAAACGGTTCCATTAAATTTTAGCACCCAGTAGACGCCACTGTGAATTGCAGCGTTCCAGCCTCTGCAAACGGGGCTGTAGGTAGCCGCTTTGAGGACCCTATCGAATGCTTTTGATTGATTTAATTTGACTAGCACCCCACCGAAGCCAGATTTATCCCCTGCCCTTTCTATGATGTATCGCATGAAGTTTTCGTGTATGGACCTAGTCAGGATTGCGCAGGTTTGCGCCTCTCCAACCAAATTCTCGACTACAAGCGCCAACCTATTTGCTAATACTTTGGCCAAAATCTTAAAGTTGTGGGCTTCAAGTTATCTAATGTGTCCATCTTGTTTATGTTTTTCCTTATCAGCCTCACTACGCCTCGGCTCCCAGAACTGGGAATACTCCCGTTCAGCTGCAATAGAGCGCTTCGAGAAGATCGCAGAACAAGTCTCGTATATTTACGTAAAGTTCATAAGGCAGATCATCTAAACCAGGTGAATTGCACCTCATGCGCATCCTGAATTTCGGCCGAAGTTATCTGCCTTTAACAGTGCTCAGCGTCGGATGTCGAAAGACGCTGCAACGTAGAGACTGAAGTGCGCCACCATCGCCGCCCCGCCACTCTCTCTGAAAAGCCGAGCAAAGTGCTGGTGAAAAGCCTCACATATCTGCCTGAAATCGCTCATCTCGTGTCTGTCTCGGTCCGTCAAAATCGAATTGCGGTTTTGTTACGACGCTGCGCCTCCACTACGCGGGCCAATCGAGTAGCTTTGATCCCTTCGTTTCTTAGAGCACGCACCATAGCTCTGACAATGCTTTGCTCTGAAGAACTGGTCTAATGCCATTCTCGCTGCAAGGGCGTCGGTTGCAATGCCATTACAAATAGCTTCGTCGCTACACCATATCGATGTTACTCTAATCTCTCTTTTGAAAGCCGCTCACCACCTGTTGTTGACAACTCCCTGTCAACTCCTGCTTAACTAAATTGCTGACCCGGTCCCTGCAAGCTTTAGGTGACGGAAACGACATGGTCAGCTTCCAGTACCCCAGTCCTAATCTACGCGTCTTATCTAGCTCGAACATACAGATTACAAATTATGGTCTGAAAAGGTGACCGTTTTAAAAAAAATGGACATCATAACTATTACTATCGATATTTCTAGTAAATAACCTACGTACGATCTATGAGACAGTTAAAACTAGCTGATCAGGTGCTTGAAGCTTTTGCACTCCTCCTTCTCTCAGCTACTCCTACAAAATCTCAGCTTTGATCCAAGATTCCGTTCCCTACTAACAGTAAAGGACGAGAGGTACCTAAAAGACTTTCACATACCTAAATAAATCTGGCCGTTTTGTTCTGGTAGGTGCGTCGACGTCAACCAGTCTAAAGACATTACCATCACAATTGCTCACGTTCAGGACAACCAACGTCCCCTCCCCTCCTCGAGATCCAGTTCTTTCCTAAAAAGCACTGCCACTCCACATCCCATTCCCAGCCGACTAATAGATGCAAAGATCTGATAGTCGTCGAATATAGGGAGCGGCGCGCGTGTATTAGAAATCCTGGTCTCACTGACGGCAATTATATCCAATTCTAGAGACCTGAGGTCGTTGACCAGGCGCCCCTGCTTCTAAGGCGACCCCAAGTCTCGAACATTTAAAAAAGATCCTACTCTTAATATGGCCGTGTTAGCAAGCTGAAGAGAGAAGGGATTATTTAGATTTATGCCGAAGTTTTGTGATTGTCAGAAGGGCTTTTTGGGGAGCCCCTTTAAGAGTCTCGATGCAGATCTCAAATTCGGGGTCCCAACGTCCTCCGGAAAGCTGTCTGGAATGTCTGTGTAGGAATCGAGCGACATTTGCACCAGAAGTAAATCTTCTGGTAATCAAAATATGTTCGATTCGGATATCATCTCATTTCTCTGTTTCAAATTCCGTGTTTTATGTTACGAGGGCCATCAGTTCCGCGTTGTCCCTTTTGATGAGTACGAAGTTGGGTGTTTTATGTTGATGTTGTTTAATTTCTTTGCTTGACTGCAGTGGTGATAGTCTTGTTACTGTTAATGTTGTGTCTGTGTCTGCTGTGTGTGTGGTGTCTGCTGTGTGTGTGTGGTGTCTGCAGTTTTAGATATGTGTGGGAGTGTTTGTTCTTGTTTAGGTTGTTTGCGTTTGGAGGATTCTGATGATAGCGATGGTGCGCGTTGTGTTCGTGTTGTTGTTTTTGGGGAGACGTTTGCATGAGTGGTGTCTGTATTTTTTATTGTGGGTGTTGTTATGCTTTGTGGAGTTTTCCTTTTGTGCTTTCTTTGTTGTTATTTTGGACCTTTTTGTTTTCCTTCATCTTCACTATCGCAAGATAAAGGGTCGATTGCTGTAAGTGTGTTCGTGTGTATGTTTATAATCCTCTTCGTGTTTTTGTTGTGTGTGTGTGTGTGTGTGTGTGTGTGTGTGTGTGTGTGTGTGTGTAGGAGAGCTTTGTCTTCAGTGTTGTTGCTGGTGGTTTGCCGGTGCTGGTGTTGTTTGTGCTCATCGCCCCGGCGTAGGCAGCAGTGGAGGGCTTTGACCCCTTGTAATTTGTACCAGTTGGAGACAGTGATCTTGCAACTGAGTTGTTTCTCCACATGTGAAAGAAT
>NC_142928.1:70334771-70357271 GCF_046866305.1 Octopus bimaculoides | reverse complement strand
TCAATTGCATAAACTAAAAGTTGGAGGAGGACCGGATAAACCATCCACATAACTTGCTATAAAAGCAGCTAGTAATTTTACATTGCCCTTATTCTTAGTGCAAGTTTTGAAGCGTGCAGTTCGAATTTAACATTTTCCCCAGCTATAATGGGGCTGACAAAGAAGCATATACGGCAGTTTTTGATTTATGCGCCCCATAAATCAACAATGCAATGGAAAGTGCGAGGGTTACTAATGCAGCATATGGGGATCGGAAAGTAAGTGTAAGCCCGTGTCAACAGTGGTTCTAGAAATTCCGAGCCGGAAACTACAGCCTAGAAGACGAGCCTGGTCCTGGAAGATATAAAGAGCTCGATAGGACGTCCTGAAATCGCTGGTGGAACAAAGTCCCATCGTACCTGTTAAGGAAATAGTAAACAAGCATGGATTTTGTTATTAGACCATTCATCGATACATGCATGCCATCGGAAAAGTCATCAAATTGGGTGAATGTGTTCCTCACAAATTTTCCGGGTCCAATTGTACGCAAAAAGTGGATGTGTGCTCTTCTTTGCTGTCATGTCTCTCGAATGAACCTTCTTTGGACCGAATAGTTACTAGGGAAGAGAAATGGGTTCTCTATAAAATATTAAGCGCCGAAGCCAGAGAGTAGCCGAAGGCATCGCCCCATTTTGTTATCATTTATTCCGCAGCCTTCAAACTCTTTTGAACAGAAAAAAACTATGAATTCTGTAGCTGAGGCCAAAACGGTACTGGAAGATATTTTTCTAGGGTGGAGCGAAAAATGCAACTTTCGGAATTAGTGATCAAGAATTGATATTTTGTTCCGAATAAGGATTCAATGAAGGGTGTATAAAGAACTTTATGGTTAAATATTTTTTCGGCTTCCGCAACATAATAGAATATTTTAAAAATCGTTATTTTTATTCGAATTTCGGATTTCATGGATTATAACTCGTAGCAAATACATATTTATACATAGACGAATGCAAAACATTACTTATAGTATCCACATTGGTGGACGTACCAACATTCAATATAATTAATTATTACCTTAAAGTTCCGCATTGACTATAAAGAGAACCGGAGTGTGAACTTCTCTTCAGTGCCGCTGCAACGGTTGTTTTGTTTGGACGTACGTAATTCTTGTGTGAAGTTTCCTGCTTCGTGTTTTGATTTTAGGCTATTGTGTGAAAATTAATAATCGTGCTAAATTTAGTGTTGTTTATATTTAGTGATGATACATAAGACATACTGAATGCCGAATATTTGGTACTGCATATGGTCTTAGCGAGCGAATTTTGCCAACTTACAAATACTACTAAATGTAGACTACTAACGAGAAAAAGAAAAGAATGTAGTTAAGCTATATATCTCAATTAAGCAAATTATCAAGATTGTAGTAGAAAAGATAATTCTTCGGCAAAAGGCATCCATCCTTTGCATTACGAGTCAGTTAAACTGAAAATTTTAAACATTTATCTAAAATACCAAGCATTACTAAAATCTGCGAAAAATGAAAAAAATGTGCCATCGTTTATCAACGGACAAATCGAAAAATGATCATTGGTGGAATATATCAAGTAGTATCTAATCAGAACGTTCAGAGGTTGATTAGAAAGAATTGGGCATTGAACAGTCACACTTCTACATTAGCAAAGGATACTGAAGTGTTAATTATTTTTATCACCAAAATGTGTCAAGAATCAAAAATTGGCTTCAAGTGAACTGAGGAGCATGAAGATGTAAATTTAAGAACTTTATATTTTAACACAGTTGTTTATGAAGGATTTCGCAATATTTAAGAAATTCATATTTTAACACAATTGTTTCTGAAGGATTTCTGAAAAACATTTCGAAATTCTGTGTAAAAAAACCTTTTTTTCTCCACTATAGTATCTTTTGTCACGGACAGGTGAAGTTGTTTGAAAGAGGGACCTCGCAAGACTACCAGATAAATGGAAGTGTTTGTGGAATATGAAGGAGTGTATATTTTAGATTAAAATATAATTTTATTTATCTTAATTTTGCAAAATAAAATTTTTTTTTAATCGCATCATTTATGGGATGACCCAGTATATGAGGCGGATATTAATGAACAGCTGTTACAAGAGATTCTGATCATGCGGTAAAATATGTGAAATGATGAAGGCAAATATCGATAAGCAGACACTTAAAAAGAAGTCCAAAATAATTTAAGAACTATCTAAAATTAAACAGAATCTATCATCACACTAAGAGGTAGACAGAGGTGTACAATAACAAAATAGAAGACTGAGTAAAGAAAAAGGAATAACTGTGTTTATTAATTGAAAAGGAGGTAGATAGGAGAAAGGTGCAATTTATAAAAATAGGTTTGAAAGGCGAGTTTACAATTCCAACATCGTTAGACTTTTGTACGGGGTAGCAGCTCCAGTAAAGATCATAATAATCCAACATATTCTCACTCGCGATTTGCATGAAGGAGTATTGAAAAACTATAACCTAAGTGCATAGTGTGTCCCAAAAAATAATTTTCAGCATTATATGTACAAAGTTTGCACAGCTAGGTTTTGTGCCATGTTTCCTCGATTTGATTCTTAGAAATAGTAACCATGACGAATTTAGCGCAAATTATGTGCTGGAGCTAAGACTATATGTTAGAGAATGTACGAACGTTCTGCACGTACAAATAAAAGAGAGGAAATTATAAAAACAACTCCTATCTTTTCTCTAACTACGATGGTTTGGTATATGACAAAATAAGTATGCAGTCTGAACGTATGTTATGAGTGACGACGAAAGGGGAAAGAGCCAGCTCAAATTACAGTGATAATATACTATCGTAATGAAGTAGAAAGAGACTATATTGCGAAGAGAGGCTTTATTATGAATACCTTTAATAGTAGACAAGATTTTCAAAGCTTATGATTCATCGAAAACTTTTCAAATTCACTGAATTTGAAAATACGTTCTCACCAGAGATGTCGCTCGTAAAGTAATAGATTAAAGCATATTAAATACAGACATTAGCATTACAGGACACTAAACACATTGTCTCTTATAACAACAGTACGTGTAAAATCACCATGAAAAATAATAAATTCATAAGCTGCACTTACTCAAAACGTCGAGATGTACACTCGAATATGTAGTGAAAGCACACAACAAAAATAGACTGTTGAAAAATAAGCATTGCATAACTTAGCATGCGTATTGTAAGGATTTCATATTCTTCGGAAAAGAAAAAATGATGAATTTAAATGAATATTTACATGTCATAGAAAATTGCACCGCTTAAGTTCTATGGAAATACTATTCTTTCTATAAGAAAAATCATAATAATGCTCAAATTATGAAGCAGAAACGCCAAATCCACATTATGACATATGATGAAGAGCATTGAGAATATAGGTAAGTATACTGATGTACGTTTAAAATAAAAGAAAACAACAACATTAAGTCAGTTAACTAACGTGTTCATTGTTTCATTTGCAACTGGTACAAATGGAAAAATACATGAAGACTTTATAATGACGTTCTCAAATTGCATGCAGTGGTAAACATGTTTAATTTTAAGAAAATAGCATTACAAGTACTGTAAATTTTAATAGACATACTCTCAAGTTCTTAAATAACAACCTGTACAAATTCGAAAGTATTATAGCATATCAACTGTATAAATGAAGATATACCTCGTAAAACATAAAAATAAGGTATTTTCACATAACATTTGCTCATGTACAATTATGAAGATGCCACTTGTCTTGTTAATGCAAAACTCAAAACTCCCTCTGGAAAAAAAGAAAGAAACATATTTTTTCAAAACATAAAGCCCTTGCAGATCGCAAGGCAAATATCTGTAACAGTAGCAGATGAACAAACAGAAATAGAAAGTGAAGAATATGTAGAATATGTAGAGTATGTTTGCATTGAATATGTAGAATTATGTTTGATTTTTAACAGCATATGAAGATGAAAGTAAAGGTGTTACGACGACAAAAACACACTCCGAGAAAATACCTTGAAGTGAAAATTTAAAGAAGAACATATGAGAATATCAAAAGGAAGTTGAGGGGAATGAGGAATAAGTATTTTTATTTCAAATCCATTCATATTAGTAATACATAATTTTTTTGCAGACCTAAAAGATAAAATACGCATACACACATACACATATGTATGTATGTATTTTCAACAATTAGTATATCACTCGAACAATTACTAAAACATCATGCTTTTGCCAGTTTGATAAACATCGAATAATTTGATTTAACGGACTGGAAAAGCTGGACATGGTGTATTGTTTTTTTAATTATCTTTTTAATCATCAAAAATGCTAATAATGATAATAATAATAATAATAATAATAATAATAATAATAATAATAATAATAATAATGATAATAATAATAATAATAATGATGATGATGATGATGATGAGGAGGAGGAGGAGGAGGAGGAGGATAATGATAATAATAATAATAATAATAATAATAATAATAATAATAATAATAATAATAATAATAATAAAAAAAAAATATTCAGACAAATACATAACAAAAATAGCAGGACTTACAAATATATATAACATACAGAAAATTGCACTACTGGGTACTGCACACATCCTACGCAAAACACTTTCAATACAGTAAACATAAGAGCACCACAGCAAACCACAGCACATACCCAAAGCGCACAGAGCTGCGCTCGGTAGTGAAGTGAAAGCACGTTATAAAAATAAAACTACTGAATAATAATAATAATAATAATAATAATAATAATAATAATAATAATAATGATATCTAGAAAATGGAGTCCTGCCACATGAACAGAAAGATTGCAAGCGTAAGTGCAGAGGTACAAAGGATCAACTCCTGATAGATAAAACTGTACTCAGAGACTGCAAGAGGAGGAAAGGTAACTTAGCCATGTCATAGATCGACTATCGTAAGACGTACGATATGATCCTACATTCTTGGATTATGGAGTGTATGAACGTGTTTGGGATTGCATCGAATCTTGAGCGATTGCTTGGAAAAAGTATGGTGAATTAGAGGACGGACCTGACAGCGTATGAAAGAAGTTTAGGGACAGTAGATATTAGGAGGGGCATCTTCCAAGGGGACTGTCTCTCCCTACTGATCTTTGTACAGCGCTTGATACCACTGACACTGATTCTGAGGAAAGCAAAAGCTGGGTGTTTATTCAAAAGCCGGCAACAAAAGGTCAACCAGACGGGCTATACGTACTTGGGGATTTTGGAAATGGATAAATTGATGGAGAAGGAATTGAAAGAAAAAATTGAGGTGGAGTATTTACGCAGATTGAGTCTGATCCTTAAGTCGAAATTCAACGGACGGAATAAGATCGAAACTATCAACACCTGGCGGTTTCACCCCTTCGATATGGAGCAGGGCTAATCGCATGGACAGTAGACGAAATAAACAGTTTAGACTCAAAGACAAGAAAGTTGCAAACTAGATATGGGCTACTCCACCCAAAAGGGGACACAGACAGACTGTATGTACCAAGAAAAAGAGGGGTAGAGGACTTATTGGATGGGAACTCAGCATTAAAGCAGAAGTAAGAAACATAGCATAGTAAGTAAAAAAAAAATGTCACAGAACCGCTATTATTAGAAGTAGGAAGGTCAGGCTTGTGTAGGATGAAAGATTGCAAAGATAAAAAATTATACAAGAAATTGAAGACGAATGAAACTGAAAATAGGTGGATAATGAAAAGCATGCATGGTCATTTTCATAGGGATGTTGAAGATAAGACAGACAGTGAAAAAAGATGGCTGTGGATGACTAAAAGTGATTCAAAACCGGAAAACGAGGCTCTAATATGTGCTGCCCAAGAGCAAGCACTAAGAACAAACAACATAAAATACAGAATAGACAACACATCAAAAAGTGATAAGTGCAGAATCTGTGGACAAAACGGTGAAACCTATGACATATTACCAGCCAATGTACTCCACTAGCCCGAAATGGATATAAGAGACTCCACGACAATATAGTCAGGCTTGTCCATTGGACACTTTGCAACAAGTATGGACTTGACACAGCAAAATATTGGTACGACCACAAACCTGAAGGCATTGTCGAAAATAGAAATGCAAAGATCCTATGGGATTTTATGATTCAGTTAGGGTTAGATTTCCGAAGATAGTTTCAGCAAACAGCAATAGTGAGACATGGTTATGATTGCAGAAGGGAAAACTGTAGAGGGAGAAGTTCGTTAGTAGCGGCATAGGAGCAGCCATTATGGACTAATTGGATAAAAACCAAAATAGACAAAAAGCCAAGTAGATTATGCAAATCAAAAGAGGAAAGCGTTAAGTGAATGTAGTATGCTGGCACAGAAAGAATACAAGAAAAGACATGTCAATATAGGGAGTGCAATCCACTGGGAGCTATGAAGAAAGCTAGGATTTGGACATACTGGTGAATGGTATGAGCATGAACCCAGTAAAGTACTAGAAAGTGTTGTGGGACTTTCACATTCAGACTGACAGATTAATAGAAGCTAGAAAACCTGAATTAGTAGTAATAGAGAAAGACAGTAGAACGTACCAGATAATTAACTTTCCCGTCCCAAATGACGAAGAAATTAATACGAGAAGTATAGAAAAATAGCAAAGTACCACGACCTAACTATTGAAATAGAGAGACTATGGAAAGTGGGGGTAAATTGTATCCCAGTATTTATTGGTGCAATGAGAACTATACCTAAAGATCTGAATATATGGATAGAGGAAATAGGCATAAAACCCAGTTTGGTACGGTTGCAGAAAACAAGGTTATTAGGGGCAGATAGGACACGTAGCAGGTTTCTTGTCGTCTAAGTTTACTTGTTGTAACCCGATAGGAAGGTTTTTTTGACATCTAAGGAAACTTGCTTTAGCGCGTTGTTGGGAATCAGTAATAAATAGCCTGAACCTAGCTGTCACAGAACTAATAGCAACAGAAACAAATGTCAATTTAACGTGGCTATATGATATAATATATGCAGCAGCCGCTGTGGCCACGAAAGAAGCTAGATAGTCCTTCAGACCCATTCAAACAGGAGTAACAACACCCAAAAAACTCTGTGGATAAATACTATCCAGAAAAGTTAGAAAATAAGGGAAAGGATCTGTCAATCATTAGTAGCTAATCAACACTACTAAGAAACAAAAGAAGAAAAATACTACGTCAATACAAAATTACAGAACACGGCATACCTAAGGCAAAAGAGCGGCAAAAGCCAAATATCTTCGCCAAAGCATAAAGCATCTGCAAGTAAGAAAAACGCCAACGTTTCTTTGAACAAAACAAACAGTTCACCTCAACCCCAAAATACTTTACCAAGAGCTTGGCAAAAATAGTATAGAGATCAATGCATCACCAACAGCAGAAGAAGTGGAAGAATTTCAGAAATACATATGGTCGGTGAAGTAACTACTTCAGAAAACATCTATGAAAACAACGAACAGAGCAGCTGAGCAAATAGATCCCCAACTTCTGGTTAACTTACCTGATAGTAACACATAAAAACTGGCTGAGAAATTTAATGAAATACTAGCAGAGCCAGAAGCAATAGCTGTATGGATCATGGAAGGCAAAACTATCCTAATTCCCAAATCCACTGAAACTGCAATCCCACAAAGTTACAAATCGATAACTTATCTCGCTACAATTTACAAAGCTTTTACTGCAATGATATCACAACCATAACATATATAAAACATTGTATGACAACAGACAGATGTATTATTTTAATGCCCGGGAAGGGAAGAAGTCTTTAACGTTTCGAGCCTACGCTCTTCTACAGAAAGTAACACAGAAAAAAACAAGGAGAGAAAATAAAGAGAATATATATATATATATATATACAGAGAGAGAGAGAGAGAGAGAGAGAGAGAGAGAGAGAGAGAGAGAGAGAGAGAGAGAGAGAGAGATATGAATATATGGGTACATGATGTAACCAAAAGCAAACATCATAAAATACGAAAACAAATGAGTTAAATACGCAAATAACGAAAGAAAAACGGCCAACCAGCCACACAGTCTAAAGACTGGAACTGAACCAAGGTCCAGTGCTTCACTGCTCTAACCATCCTGCAAACGCTTACGCATGCTGAAGCCGTTCAAAATAATGCGAAAACCCTCCTTCATTTATACTAAATTCTTTTTATTATTTTATTTTATCAACGTGTTTTTGACCCCAGATATAAACACTCCGACCCCTATTCATATTAAATGTTTTGTGTTTTATTCTTGTATCTTCTTCCTGACCACATCTTCCTCACTTGCGAAATGTGTCCGAAGTAATAGAATCACACCATCAGCATATAACTTGAAGCGAAAATACAATGTAAACCTGACGAGGTGCGTTGCACCTGGTATTATTACTTCGTTCCACGCCCAATAGGGAGCCGTGGAGAATGAAACCGAAACGATTGTTATGCTAACATATGCTTCTAGTTACACTCCGTCTTCTGTATTAATCCTTAAATATATATATATATATATATATATATATATATATATATATATATATATATATATATATATATATATATATATATATATATATAGAGAGAGAGAGAGAGAGAGAGAGAGATAGTTAGATAGATAGATAGATAGATAGATAGATAGATAGATATTCTGTGTGTGTTTCTGTTCCTGCGCTTGCGTTTTCGTTCACGATGTAGCAATGCAGCAGTATATATGGTGTGGTTTGAATCGGTTAACATACCATGTATATATTATTACCACTTGAAAGACAAACAGAAATATAACACGTAAGCGGCATATAGGAAGCTCTGCCCTCGTTAATGAATCACGATTTGTCACTGCATTATGACTTTTAAAATATTAACGTTATATATGTATATTAAACTAGTTCGGCGGAAATTGAAATCTGACGATGCTTCAGAATAGTTTTAGAATATAGATATTTAAACATTAGAAGTAAAACAAAACCAAACGATGATTGACTGTCGTTCACAATTTATAATCCCATACATAGAAATACTTCTCACAAAAAATAAATAAATAAATAAATAAAAATAACATTCCCATATACATTATTAATATTCGTTGACTGACAATCTAGGAACAGTATTTATATTATACAAGTCTATATCATATATTTTTATATACATACAAGAAGTCTTGGCTGAAGGAAACAGGTTATTCGTTATGAATGCAGATTGCATACTGGATTAGACAAAGAAAAGTACACAGTATTCTGGAGAATGAAAACCGAAGTAAATCTCTTGAAATCTATATTGATTTTTAAAAAGCATCGTATATTTGTCACTCTCGTCATCTCCTCTATAAGTATACATATTTACGTGCGGGTAGATATAAATAAATACATACACACTCGAACATATATTCTCACGTTCATGCACACATGCGTATGTATGCAAATGTAATCATGTGTCTTTATATATATTTGCATTTATGTATTTTTGGATCTAAGTGCTTGCAGGACAGATTCACCCAAAATTATCCTTTACCTTGTTTTTATGTTGACAGTTTCAAAATCTTATTACATATATCTAATAATGCTGCATTGCGTGGCTTTGTAGCGTTTACACAATTATTTTAAGCTCATTTTTTATTATTTTGTATATACTCTATTCTTCCCTCTCTCTCTTTCAGTCTCTTTCTTTCTCTCACATATACATACAAAGATGGATAAATAAATAGACAAATACATCACACACACACGCGCACCTACACACGCACGCGCACTCACCCCCACACTTATATAAAACTATCTAGCATGGTAGCACTCTGTGTGTATGTGTATTCTGTGCCTATATGTGCCTGTTTAAGCACATTGAAAGTAATTAAAATAAAGTAGTTTAAATTTTGTATATATATAGAATTCAACATTTTAAATCCGTTTCCAGTCATCAGCAGATATAGATTGAGAGTAATATGTTTTCTACAACAATATAAATGATATTACTACATGGTCCCATGTGGGAAGAAACGTAGAATGACCTTGTATTAAGTTAAACATACTTCAGTGTGGTTAAGTATATTTTCATGCTCTCAACCTTAAGTAAAATACTTTGAAATCATTTAAAAGTTTTAGAAAACTAGCATTTTGCATAATATATAATTAAACCATCGTATTGAGAATAATAACGACCGCTTTTCATTACATTCAGATATTGCAGCAAAAGTATTTTCTTGAAATGCATTCTGCATTCACGTGGCTATTATTAATATAAAAGTTGTTTTAGAACATCTCATAGAAATGTGGTGCATAAAATCATTCATATATATATATATATATATATATATCACTGACAGATGAGAACACTGCTACCCGTCTTGAGCAATAGCAGCCCATTTTCCAGTAGCCACATGTGATTTGGTGCATTTATCTATCTGTCTACGTGTGCCTGACACGTCTTCAGTGCAACAATATCGCGGAATATGGACAGATATCTGAAAGAAAAATTTTTTTCTAGAAGCGCAGAAGTGATGCTACAAAAACTCATATGGCAGTAAATATATGCTATTGATGAATAAAGCCAGAATCGAAGAGAGCCGAAAGAAAACTGTTTTCACACATGGATCCTGGAAACGCTAGCCTCGCCGTGAACAAGTGTTAGCGGCAAATAATAAACAGCTGGAAACATAACTATAGACAGTGCATGAACTGTCAAAGAAATAAACATGAACTTCGGCCCATAAAAATGTGTTAAAGTAGTCTTGAATAAAGGAAAACAAGTTAATATTAATAATATCACACTAGATAAAGAAAATGAAATAACAGAATTAGACCAAACCCATATATACAAATATTAAGAAATCATTGTCTAGGTACGGTAAATCACACAAATGAAAGAGATTAGGAAGAAATACTATAGACGAGTTAATTAATACGTAAAACGAAAGTCATTGCAAAAACCATGATAATAAGTATCAATACTTTAGCTGTCCCAGTTAGCAGTTACAGTTACAATACTCTTAATTGGACTCTAAAGGAATTAACCCGACTAGACAGAAGAAAAAACTAGAAATATAATGACGGGGTTTAGGATACACCATCCAAAACCTGACACAGAGCGGTTATATATATACAATAAACGGAAGGAGGTAGAAACCTTTGACAACAAAAGAACTACTATAAAATAAACACCGTGGGATTACAGAAACTTCAACCTCAGAACCAAAGAAAACTGGTACAAATAGCCACAAAACATGAATATACCACAAGATTTCTTTCTGTCTTTAGGGAAGCTGAAAAATACAAGATGGAGGTCATAGTACCTGACAGCTATGGAGAAAAAAGTGAACAACAGCTGTATAACAACTGAAATCTAAACTGAAACTAGAATTACAAAATACCCTGATAAATCGATGCCATGAAAAACCCTTATATGGCAAATACTAAGCAGAAAATATATTGACAAAGTAAAATCCCCACAATGAATAAGAAGATTAGGACACAAAGTAGAGACTAAAGGGTTTGCAATTGCGTCAAAGACCAAAGCCACCTTAGCAGAAACTACGAGGAGCACATAATGAAGGAAAATACAATAAGTAACTGTAGAACATGTATGATGGGGAAGAAACAATGAATAATATTGTCTCTGGCTGCCCAGTCTTAGCAGAAATGGCAGAGTTCTGACCTTTATACACTGGAAGCTTTGCCAACACTATGGAATGACATCAGAAAAAAATTGGTATTGGTACATGCCAGGAAAGGTTTCAGTAAATGAGAAAGAAAGCATATTCTGGGATATGCCGATACACACAGATACAGAGATCTAGGTTAATAGACCGGGTATAATTATCAGAGCTCATCATGAAAAATGCCTTCTAACGGACGTATCAATCACAAAAAGGAAATGGAGAAGCAATGGAGATCTGGAAATAGAGATGATCAGAAAGAGGAGCCGAAAAACAGAAATAGTCCATATAATAGGATATGCATTTGGCATGATGAAAAACAAAAAAGAAAACATCAAGACAAATGTATATAATAGAGAAAATAACACTACTAGGCACCGCACACATTCTTCGTAAAACACTTTCAATACAATGAAAATAGCAAAATCAAAACGAACCTGGAACGGATGAACAGTAATAGCGCTATATGCATTGCAACACCATTAGTACAGTATTGTGTATTCCTCACAATATGTTAGCAAAGTCCTGAATACAACGTTCTGTATATGGATAGGTGTATTTCAGTAAGGATACTCAGGAAATATGAGAAATATCAGTTATACAATAGGATAATATTCAATATATTTTAAATATAAATAATCATATACTATATATATAAATTTTGTCGAAAGTATTCCCAGTTTGGAACAACATACAATGGCGTCCTGAAAGGTTCCTGGCTTTGAGTAAAAAAAAACAAACAAAAACCACAGTATGATCAGTTAATTATGATTTTATTCAACATACTCCACTCTCAGATTTGCACACTTATTGCAGTGGTCCTTCAAAATGCCGTGATTATAACAAAACAGAAGTGAAAGGATAATCTTGATATTGCCTGTAATAGTTTCATACTAAAATTACTGTGAATCACTGAGAACGTTGAACAATATACGAAGTAATATCAAAACATTTACGGACCAGTTCTGTAGCGAACCAATAAATGGCAGCACTCGGATGCGTGCGCAGTGAGAGCAAGCTGCGACCCTCATGTAGCATTGTACTGAGTGAAATTGCAGAGTTTACTTCACAAGTTGTGACATTTGTGTTTCTGTGATTACGTGTATACTGTAGCCTTAGATTTTGTCATGGACAGGAAGCTGGAACGATGAGCCAACGTGAAATTTTGCGTTAAACTTGGGATATCTACTATAGAGTCATTGAGAATGCTTCGGCAAGCTTACATGGACGAAGTAATTGGATGTACGCAATGATTCGAGTGGCATGAAGGCTTCAAAGGTGGAAGCATTTCGTTGGAAGACGATGAGCGATCTTGAAGAACTGCCATAGGGTCAACTCCGAACATGTGGACAAAAATTCATCAACGTCTGCATGGGGATCGTCTAAGTTTAATCACATATATTGCTGATGTTGTTGATCTGTCGTATGGGTCTGTGTAGGCGATCCAAACGTCTGAACTGAGCATGCGCCGTGTCTCTGCTGAGTGTTCCCCGTCTGATGACTACTAGGCAGAAAGAATATCGCATCGAAGTCTGTGAAGATCTTCGTCAGCGTGTCGCTACCTTCATATTGAGGATCATCACCGGTGATTAGGGATGGGTCTACGAGTACGACCCTGAAACGAAGCCGTAGTTGTCACAATGGAAGAACCCTTCATCTCCACGACCGAAGAATGTACGACACAATCGCAAATCGATCAAGAGCATGCACATCACACTTTTCGATATCCGCAGTATTGTGCATTGGAATTTCGGCCCCCAGGGCCAGACTGCCAATCAAAGTTTCTACTGCGACATTTTGAAGAGTTTGAGATAAGACATTCAACGAAACTGACCGAATCTGTTGAGCGCGGAAAATTAGATTTTTCACGACGACAATGATCTCTGTTAGCGAGCTCTATTCACTGGTGAATGTCTCGTCAAAAACATGGTATCGCTCTATTCACCAGATTTAGAATATGCGGATTTTCCATCTCTTCCTCAAGCTGAAAATGAACCCCAAAGGTTGTCGTTTTAAAACCCTTGTCGATATCCAGAGCGAATCGCAGAAGGACCTCGAGTCGCTTACGGAAAACGAATTCCACGCCGGATTCCAAATGTGGGAGGAACGCTAAGGCTGGTGTATTGCTCTGCAAAGTGAGTATTTCGAAAGGGATGATGTTAAAACTTAGGGAAATAAGTTATATTTTTTAAACACAAATTTCTTGGTATCACCTCGTATTAAAAAGTTTCGTATAGGCATTTAAAAAAATCACCGTATAATTGGCGTGAGCTATACCACGAGTTAAATACACTGATTAATATACATACATACTATGTATCCATCGTGTGCCTATGCATTTTTGAAACTCTCCTGGAAATCTGATATGTGTATATTTGTATTAGCGCGCACGCGCGCGCGGGTGTGTATACGAGTGTGCTTGTGAATATATGTCTGCATGTTTGGGTGTAAAGGAATTGACGGATTCGTTATAATACATGTAAAATTTGAAAAGCCCTACGTATAATCCTATAAAAGAAATAAAATTACTCATACACGCATTCACTTAAAGAGAGTAAGAGAGAGAGATTTAGAAAGAGAAAAGAGAAAGAAAATATTTTTCTTTCTGGGGAAGTATTTGATTATATCATGTTGTTGATCAACAGAAACTGTTTTCTTTGAAAATAATGTGGAATATATGCCTATGAGCCTATTTCACTGCCTGTGATTTATGTTGTGCGTCGGTCATATCTGGATTTTGCTGAGAATTAGGTACAAGTCAAAACGTCTATAGTTTCCATATTTATATAAGCATATGTTTGAAATGTTTTGACAAATGAAAAATATATCAAAATATGTCAAGGGATAAACACATCAGAGTAAATCATAATCACTTTTAATTAACGATTGTATATATTAAATAAGTATATTTGTGTGCTGGATGCAATATTTATATTAACGAATTGTAAACGAATCAATACATATATTCATACAAGATCAGCTAAAACTTGCTTATTGCAATTTGCGATCAAATACATTAACCTGTCTATGCAGTTTCTTAATTACTCCCTCAACTCTCTCTCTCTATGCACATTTTTACTGTCTCCCAAAAGTTAAGCATGAATTGGCACTAAATTTACTATTACTTAGTCAAAAAACTATAATCTTACGTTTACGTGTTTGGTTTGCAAAATTCTTGATGCGACGTCATGTGTTGTAACAGATATTGTTATCTTTCAAGATGGTATACATATATTTTTTTTTTGCAAATAAACACATACACTATAATTCCTTCTTCAATTCAGCTTTATTGATCTTTTTCTTTTACTATATTTTGTCTTACATCTTTCGTTACACAATCTATGACATCTTCAGTGACTCTCGATCCCACGTATTTTCTGCTCTGTTTAGTTCGTCTCTCTTTCTATGGTGTGTAGCCACGCAAGCGTTTCCATCTATATCTGTGCTTGCGTGTGTGCTTGCGCGCGCGCGTGCGTATGTGTGTGTGTGCCTGTGCGTGTGTGTGCATGTATGTTTGTCGATATATGTTTCTGTCTTTTCCGGCTAGTGTTCTATATCTTACATAAATCTAAACATTTCTTGATCGATCAGCCAATGTATATACTTGTTTATGTGTATAAGTTGTTATTTTTCGTGTATTGTATGACGAATGCGCATTTCATCTAGCAATGTTAGATAGTTTCTAAATATGTATGTAACTACAAGATTTGCTAGAATTTATGTTACTAACACGTTTGGCAAGACTTCAATATACTAAATGATTGCATTAAAATTCTCTTTCATATGGTCTCTTTTGTGTAGCCCATTTATGTTTACACACGATAAAAGCAAGCATGAGATTGCAACTGTTTTCAGTTTTTAAAGACTAAAGAAATATATTCGCACATTCACAAAGTATATTCATTGTATTTACACACCATTTGTAAGATATGTATTTCATCCACCGGCTTATCTATTTGACACTGTTCAGTATGTTAATAGCATTCTCACAGTTGTTTCTAATCACACACGCACGATCCTTTGGCGATGAGGCCCCGCTTGACTTCTAAATAGCCATCTCATGTCAGTGTTTGTTTACTAGTAACATTGTTGCCATACACACAAATTGTGCAATGACTCTATGCTGTTACATAACACACGAGCCTCCAAGCACAAATAAACGATTGCAATAAATATGAAGAAACAATACTACGGCATTCATGAAATACAAATGTCTCAACAACGCATTGTTGCAAGTAAAGAAAATTGTGTGTTTTATGAAGAAATCTCCTATGCTAACACACAAAGAACACAAATACGCACGCTAATACACAGGCACACAATAACGCCTATATGTATATGTATATATATGTATATATATATACATATATATATATATATATATATATATATATATATATATATATATATATATATATATATACATACACAAAGTTACATACAAACACACAGACATACATATATGTATATATGTACGCACACATGCATGCACATGCACCCACACATATTGCCAAGAGCTTCGTTCAGTTTCCGACTAGCAAATCCACTCACAAGTCTTGGTCAGCCCGCCCTTCCTACCACACAGTCACGCTCGCGCCTGTATATCAATATATTACATATCAAATTAAAAGCAGCTCTAATAAACTAAATGTTATCGGGCGCACTGAATGTCCCAGACAAGTGAGATAACTCGCCCGAGGTAATCGAGAATAATACTTATAATTATTTCGGTATTGCTATAGCTCCATTTTCTCATCTAAGCTCAAAACAAATTAAAATCTGACCAGGAATAATTCGAAATTTTATTTTGCGTCACATGTGCTACGCCAGAGCACATCAGCGAATATCCTCCATATTATTAGCATATATGACCCAGACTGCTGATTCAATTCAATGGAGGTGGATCGAATGAACAATACTGAGCATTCTGTAACAATAGCAAAATATCGAAATCTTTTATTCTAGATCACTTCAAACGAGTCGCAGAGCTCGTTTGAGACATTCAAAATTTTTCAACACTCTGTACCGTTTAGGGAGCTTTCTGAGAACGGTATCCTGCAGTAAATTGGCGTATAAACTACACACACTGTGTCAGTGCGATCGATACCTCTAAATGTATTGCGGCATGAACTCATACTTATAAGAACAGCATACGTTACATTCACCGATGTACACAAAACGTGTTCAAGCAAGAATGATAGAAACACAATCGCAGAAACATTTAACATATATTCGAGTAAACTCTTATTTCGAGTATTGGGACGTGTGAAACGTTCTGTTGCAGGAGAAGTCCCGGGAGAAATTCTCCCGTCTTGACGACATATGTGAAACCACACCCCGAGCTGTAACTGAAATCGAAGTTCGCAAGAATGCATCCATCATCATTAAAGTAAACCAAATCTGCATTTCACAGGCCGTTGCGAATGAAATCCTTTACATTACAGCTGCATCAGGTACGTTTGGTGATGTGTGACATAATGGGAACAAGTTTGAATAAGATATATTTCTGTGTACTCAGATTGGGTATATCCAACGTAAGGAGACATTCCGCTGCTGCAACAGAACCAGAAGAAAATTGTCTTCCTCGATGAAGTAAAAACATATATTGGGCTATGAATCGTAAGACCCATGCATTTCTGTGGTTTATCGCATCGTCAAATATGAACAGCAGCTCTGCCATTCGCAACCTGATAAAATAAAAGTAAACTATGATCAAGTAACACGGTGGAATACGATGTTTTATCTTTGGGTGACAGCTGGCATTTTCTATTTGCTTACCACTAGAAAGTATTAAAAATGGCAAATATATCCTTCAGACTTTGATTTTGTTACATTTTTCAAACCCTCTCCTCTGACAAGCAAATCTGTAGTACTGAGCAGAATATTTGCTATAACAATATTTCTGCTACCACACAGCACTGAATCTGCCTGAAATGTGATGGAAAATAGGTCAGCTTCAAAATATTGGTGAGGTTACAAATGCAACAGAATAATAGTCATTTCTTTTGATATATGCAAATAGGAAATAACACTTACTGACCAAAGACACACACAAAAATAATATAGAATAAAATAAAATACAGATATATGTATTGAAGGACAGCAAAAATGGTTGTTTTATATTTAAAATATCCGCCTCAAGAAGATGCGTAACGATTATCAACTGGCGAGTGGGATGACATCTATATGAAAAGGAGATATAATCTCAAGAATCAAGACTTGCTTTTTGTCTGGGGATAAGACGAATGTCGTTCACCTGTATTTCTACAATAAGTATCGTTAGCAGGACAGATATCCTACCCCTTCTCCAGCAACCAAAGGACATACATACATACATATATATATATATATATATATATATATATATATATATATATATATATATATATATATATATATATGAATTCATATACATACATAATGTACGTGTCTGTTTAAGCACAAACATACATATAGATTGTGAATAAGTGGTAAGTCGCACTACCGACTTGGATAGACATATTAAAATATTCATTCCTATCCCTTTTACTTTTTATTGACGACGTTTAGTTTTGTTACGAATAATCCAGTGTGGCTAAGAAACAGCATTATATTCTATCCAACATACACTTAACAAGCCAACGCTGTTCTCAACTCGTCCGGTTCATGATCTTAGCCTAGAGAAATTTTAATAACAAGATTTCCTTTCCTTACAGTCAGACAGTCATATATTGAATTCTACTTACTTACTGATTTGGCTGACCATTGTAACTTTGGTGTGCAGCGATGCTGATAGAAGTGCCTGCTGTCATTACTCGTACATAAATTGATCGATGTTCGAAAAACAATATAGCTGTCTACCCTCAGAGAACGTTTTTAAGACGATATGTACGATTGCAGAATTCTGTCAATTTCGAATACTTTATTTTCAAGTTGTGTCTTATAATATGTATAATAATGAATATTTCTACGTAGACAAATATAAGTACCGAATATGGGGTGAGACCAATACTAATTTGTCAGCCCCAATGTTTCTCAAAGTAGGATAAAGCAATGTCTTGTTGTGACGTATGTTACGTCAGAATAGAAATGTAAGTTGCAAGTCTAGGAATCTTCTAATAAGGATTTAATTAAAATCGTGTATGTGTGTGTGGGGGGAGGGGCCGTGTGGGTGTGTGTGAGTATGTGTGCATGCGAAGTTATATGCAAGTATCCGTGCCTGTACGGCATGAAAATAAATATGTAATCGCCTTATAATTTCGAATATCATTGGGATCACGTTGTGTTTATAAATATAAAGATCAATCGATCAAACATAGGGCGTACTTCCTCGGAACGTATCTACAAATGATCTCCCACTGTGCCTTAACAAAACTATAATGTTTACTGCATGATGCATGCTTATAATTTTTTATGAACACATACTCTACGAAGCCAGTAACAGAGACAGAGTCCGTTAGGAGACTGGCAAACTAAAAACTATTAGAGCTACGCAAAATCACCGTCAACGATGAATAAATATCCTGATACGTTCTATTTACGTTAGGCAAATAATTAGAATTAACGATGCTGTCGGCGTATATCAGCGATGGAAACGCTAGTGTTCAATTCATCATCGAATATTTATTTATTTTTTATTCTTTAATGAGAAAAATCTTTCGAAAAGATACCTGCGAATGGTAGGGTTACTTGTTTTGAAAAGTAAAATAGTTCGGAATATACATGAACACAGCAAGAATGCTCGAACACGAGCACGTACCATCGTACAAGCATGCACGCACGCACGCACTCGAGCGCGCACACAAACACGCGCGCACGCGCACGCACGCACGCACACACACACACACACACACACACACACACACACACACACACACACACACACACACACTGAGAGAGACTGTATGCTCGAAAAAATGAAATTATACCCTATCAATGATTGTCGTCTTAAAGTTTGTGATGACATAAAGGAAAATATAGTCGTTGGTATATAAAATGACGCAGTTATCATCTCTGCAATAGCTTTCACATAACTCTGCTCGCTTAGGATTGATCACAGCTCAACGGAAACCACAATAGCAGAAGCATAGGCTAACATCCATACATAATTATGCAACACACATTAACATTGATCACATTTAGCAAACTAAGACAATACTATATAGCATGTGCACACGTGTACACGTCAGAAGCGGTAAGGGAGGTACCGTGCTGGATTTCTAGATATTAGAATGCTTGAAATAATAGTAAGTGAAGAATAACATAATATATAAAATATATCCCTTTATACTCTCGAATAAACCCCCACCTCAACTTCTCTCTACCTCTCGCTCTGTCTTTCTTGTCTTTCTAAAACACACATTCACCTAAGCCGATATGCACATTCATACGGGGGCACGCAAAATATCTAACTAGAAATTCTGCCAAATACAATGAATACCTTAAGTGGACGTACAAGGTGCTAGAAACAGCTGCCGAATCTCACAATGTCTCATGAAAATTGGAAGTATATGTCTTTATAATTTGTATTGTGCATCTGACGTCATTTCTGACACATTTCTATATTTATTCTTCCAAATATATTTAGAGTCGATAAGTTGCTAAAAACAGTAGTGAACCTATATTATTAATAAAATTTTCGTTTTATTATCAACAAAATCACTGTTTACATTCTTCTGTATATCTGGTCTATCAAATTCACTGATCATTTTCGATTTTCTTTCCTTTTCTTTTTTAGTGCGTGTGCATAAACACAGAATCCTGTCTCTTCAGACAATCCGTTTTAGTACTATTGCTTTTCTTTCATATCCAACGACTGACCCGCCAACACACCGAATAATCTGGTTTCTGTACTCCCACAATTTTGCTTTTGTAGTCGTGGCGTAATAACTTAAAATAATATTTTGGACCTATTCTATTTTTATATCATATACACACACGTATCTATATATATTTTAACAGAACCTTGTTAAATAGAACAATTTCTTTAGAATTATTCTCGGATTTTCTTTATGCTCAATGAGACCCTTCCGAAGATGTTCACTCTTCTATTTCAGTTTACCAGGCAATTCTAATTGCAAACACGTTTCTTTCAAGTTTTATTCAAATGTACTCGTTTCGGAAATAAAGCCCTATCGATACAAAAACTTTCCTTTTTCAGGTACATTTCTGTATGACGATCGATAAATATTCCTTTCTTTCTTTGATTTGACAATGGGCTTCAATTAGTGTTTCTTACTTTCCCCACAGACATTTCATTCCTTTGCGTGTCCTTTGCAAATTCACTACGAGGGATTACCTTTACTTCGTTTTCCTATCTTCGCAGGATTTCCCTGTACTTGTTCGACTCAACCTTCTTTTAAATAAAACTCTTGTCTGGTTTCTCCAGCCGCAGCTGCAAAATTCATTTTTTCCACCTTCATTTTTTTCCTTCCTCTGCTCTGCAATATCCAAACTTCACAGTAATTCTTCATACATCAGGAAGATACAAATAATGTGCTTTCCCCTTGAAACAAGGAGGATAGCGATAACAAAACTGCCGTAAGGCACCAAAAACTAGTGTTTGTAAACACAACAATTAACAACAAGCATAATTCAACAATCATTCACTAACCTCTCGAACGACTATCAAGCAAAATTCTCGACCAACTCGGTCAGATGATTGTAACATATTTCTCTTTATTCGCCATAAAGGTATAACACAGAGCGGACGGCACATGGACAGACAACACAAGTGGGGACATAAAATACAAAACGATGAATAAAATGAATATACAAAATGAGGATGAACGTCTTACCTGAGCCCCTCTCTCAGGCAGTCACGTTTTACGTTGTACTTACTTCTTTATTCCTTACCATAAAAAATGTGGCGTAAGTTCACTATATTCTACCACCGGGGTGAGGGGGTCAAAACTCACTCCTAGCCGTAGTGGATCTATACCGGATTTGAATGTTTCTTTTAATGTTGCGTGTATTTGTTTATCTTTTAAGAAGCATCTTGTGTCTGCCGCGTAGTCTTTAGGTAGTGAGACTCTAATAGTATTTTTTCTGTATGTCATTAGGTATGCTATGTGTTTTGTCGGTGTTTGACTGTGTTGTGTTTCTGCATGTAAATGATTGGTGGGAAATTTTGGACATTCTTCTTTTTTTTGAAGATATGATAACAGAGATGTGTGCTATGTGGGTGTGTACACATTTTGTTTGACTGGTGTGTGTCTTGTTTTTGTGTGTAGCTCTCCTATTTATGTGGTGTATTGGTTCGTTCTCTTTTCCTTGTAACTTCAATGTAGTTTTCTTCGGAATACTTCCTGGTATTTTCGTTTTAACTCCGTCGCTGCTTGGGTCTCTTCCGTTACCTTCGCGGTGTTCTCAGGTTCGCTTTTGCTCCCAGCTGCATTCTTCTGTTCTTCTTGTACATTTTGGAGCACTTTCTTTTGATGTACCTCTTCTGGCCGCAACAATAGCAGGTGGGGGGTATCCCTTCCACGGTCACCGTCAGTTTTATATCGTCCGGCAAGTCGATAATTTCGGAGACCTCATTTAAGTCTGACTGGGAGGCCTGTATAATTAATTCCGGGCTGTAACCCATTAATGTAGTTGTTGCATTCGAGTTGGTGAACAACTTTTGCCTCTGCCTTTGTTCCAGTGAGTATAACTGCTGCTCCGCTATCCATATCTCTTTTACATCTGGCGGAATCCTGCCAATCCTCACTCTAGAGATACGTTTCCCTAGGTAGGTTGGTAGGAGTAGCCATTCTTCAGTCCCTATTGGTGCAGACAGACATAAATATTTTTATCGAAATATTATTTTTGCCATAAAATGACAACAAACAATGTCACTTACCAAATGATCTGGTGCGTTGGAGACATACAAAATGAATATTCCTATA
>NC_142928.1:70312271-70329771 GCF_046866305.1 Octopus bimaculoides | reverse complement strand
CCATCAGTAACTGGTGACTGTTCTTCCGCAGTTTGGCCTGGGTCTTGGCTTCGTTAGGTGGATTATTCAATTGTATCACAATATTGAAACGATAGTTCGGGTGAACGGTTTTCTATCAAAGCCGTTCTGTATTAAACACTCGATTCGCCACGGATGTCCGCTCTCACCACTTTTGTATGTGGTGGCTCTCGAGCTGCTACTGCGAAGGTTGAGTGGCATCCCGAGAGATCCTGGATATGAGAAATTTGTTTCAGTTTATGCGGATGACATCACTATCAGCGTGACCACAGTAGCACGAATACATGAAGTAGGCAAAGCTATTGAAGTTTACGAGACGGTGGAAGAAGCAAAGATTAACCGGGAAATATCAGTCGGCTTGCAACTCAGCACCTGGAGGGGCAAGTCGATGCCTTGAGATAGCGTCGTTGGACGCTGGACCGAAGGACCAGTTAAGTTGCTAGGGGTCTGGTTTGGACTAGATCTCCAGCTAGAGAAGAACTGGGTGGAGGTTTCGAGCAGGGTGGCCTTCATAGTCAAGACGATCCCTGAAAGGGAGCGCAGAGGTGGCCAATGTGTTTATCGCATCGGTCATTACCTACCGCCTGACCGTCGTTCCTTGCCCGAATTCGGTGTTAATCAAGTTGTAGAAACAACTCTTCTGCTTTTTGTGGAAGAACACGTCGCTACTTGTGAGACACTCTATCTGTCGTCACGACCGTTAAAGAAAGGATTACGGATGCCTTGATAGATGATGCGCAGACGTGTGAGGAGATTGAGGCATCTCTGGATTCTCCTGGATGGTGAACGGGTGTGGTCTCTGCTAGCAAGACAAATGTTCCCCGAGTTCGCTAGTTTTTGCGGATGTGAAGACTGCTGCTTTCGTAGATCGAGGTTGAGTGCATGGCATACGGAGTGCTCTAAGGGCCTCTTGATATTCTGTCGCCCGGGTAATGCCAGTGGTGGGGGTTCTACAGCATTCTTCTACAGTTTTTCGTAGAAGCTTCATGTGACGATGGCCTGAATGTGACCACATCATAACATTTCTGTATCAGCTCTCCATTCCACTGCAACATCTGTTTCAGCACACGTATTTCTAGGGGATCTCGCTCTCCAGTAACTCCTGCAGAACTACTCATTCCTCTCAGTTACTCACCCCCCCCCATCAATGGCGGCCTCGCTCAAAATTTCGGCTAGACCTCCTCCAAAAAACAAAACACAAATGAAAGCCGGGCAGCGATGTGAAGTGGTTTCCAATGCAAATATATATATATATATATATATACTTTTTCAGTGACGAAAAGTCACTTTTCCGAGATCTGTGACTTTTCGTCACTGGACAATTTATATATATTTGCATTGGGAACCAATTCACATCGTCAGCGGTGGTTGTCACACGCTGATGACGGGTCGATACCCAGAACCCCGGGTCCCTGTGTTTTACGCCAGGCTGGAATTGGGACGGAGGACTTCCATTTGCAATTACTGATAGGGCACCTTCAGGGGATGTCTTCGTAGGGCTACAAGCTACAGTAGCATCAACCCTTAAGGGTTAGCCACGTTTAAATGGCAAATATTCTATATATATATTTAAAAAAATAATAAAAAAATATATATATACCTAGCATTCTGTCGTAACTAACACGAGTGCTAAACTTGATATGAGCAACGGAACAGCCTGCTCTTAAAATTACCATGAGGAACCACAGAAACGCGTAACATTAAAGTAGTTCTTGAGAGATTTATCGAGACAGAGAATGTAACATGAATGATCTTTTGAAATGCAGGCAGTACTAATTTTTGCAAGCTAAGTGGACTGCAGCAACGTAAAAAAACGTTATTTTCACACAACATGCCGCCGAGATTCGGATCCACAACCTTACGATCGCTAGCCTGAAGCCCTAGCCAATAAACTACCCGTCTTCACTCCATTCGTACACACACACACACACACACACACACACACACACACACACACACACACATATGATAGTTTGATAAACATTGTATTGACATATGTGCATTTGCATATATGCACATGATATATATATATATATATATAGAGTGAAGATAATATGATGATAACTATATATAAGCATCAGTAAATATTTACATATGATGAATAATTTATATTTATGTCCAGTTCTGCTCCCATTCTGACACCTAGGATGACTACCAGCTGCAGGAGTCAAGCAATTAGTCTTGATCCGACTCAAATGCGATGTAGACTATTGGCGACACTGCCAGTATTGGTTGAAATAGTATGTTAAATGAACATACTTCAATGATTTATTTTCTGTAATATAAGTCTGATTTGAAACAGCTTTCCCTTACACGAAATAGAATACTTTAAATCAAAATCAATAATATTGTTGTAAATTATTATTGACCAATTGTCGATACGACATAAAACTTAAACACTTATATGAACTTAAAAGCATACACAAGTACGTTTATTAGAAAATAACCTTCTCGTTTTCTTGCGCTTTTAAAATATCTACTCATATATGGAAATTAAATAGACGTAAACATCTAACGTACATATTAAAATATATTGATGCTTTGAACCTTATGGCGATATAAAATATTACTGCTGTAAAATCTTTTGAAACATTAGATTTGATTAATAAACTTTTAAACAAGTAACTGAATGTAAAAGTGATAGGGCGATATTTCACTGGTGTTTCTACGGCAGACTATTCACTTTAAAAAAAAGTAAGTAATATATATTTGCAGAGAAAAAAAACCTTTAGAAAACTGCTGGAAAAATATAATGTATCACCATACTATAAATATATTATATTAAGATATCCAACAATAAGACACTTTTCCCGTAATTTGTAGGTCTTTTCTGCTATAAATGTTATTTACATTCTAAACCGCACCCAAAAAGAACAGTCGTGTGGTTGTTGTAAATTTCCTCATCAGTACTCCATAAAGTGTGTGATTTGTTCGTGAAACAGAAATGCATGCATATTTGAGCGAGTGCGTCATAGAGAGATAGAGAAATAGAGGGAGAGAGAGAGAGAAAGAAAGAAAAAAAGAAAGAAAGAAAGAGAGTGACAGACAGCGCGCGCAACGGTGTGTTTATTAGGTCGGCAAACACAAACGCTTACTCATACGAGCTACGAAATAGCCATACATATATGTGATGTGGCTTGTATGTATATGTGTGTATGTTTATGCACACACACACACACACACACATATATATATATATATATATATATATATATATATATATATATATTATATACACAAATGAGAGGAATGACCAGCAAAAGTGAACTCCTATATGCTAGAATTAGATGCCGAATGATCTAACCACGAAGAATATCTTCTCAGTCTATTTTACAGTCTGTCGTCTCGCTGAAATTTTACTGAGAACATATTCTTCGTGGTTAGATGATTCGGCATCTATTTCTAGCATATAGGAGTCCACTTTTGCTGGTCATTCCTCTTATTTTTGTACGTAATATAACTTTAATCTTCGGAGTTTTTTTAATATGCTGGACCACTGGTTTTAATTGATTAATATCAATTTCTACCCTTATTATTAAATTTTATACATATATACATAGGCACAGGAGTAACTGTTTGGTAAGTAGCTTGTACACCAGCCTCATGGTTCTGGGTCAATAACACTGCGTGACACCTGGGGCCCGTGTCTTCTACTATAGCTTCGGGCCGACCAAAATCTTGTGAGTGGATTTGGTAGAGGGAAACTGAAAGCAGCCCGCCCTTTATATATATATATATAAATATATATATATATATATATATATATATATATATATATATATATATATATGAGTTTGTGTGTGTGCATGTGTTTGTCTTTGTCTCCCCCACCTTCGCTTGACAACCGATGTTGGCGTGTTTATGTCCCCGTAATCTAGTGGTTCGGCAAAAGGCAACGATATAATAAATACTGCGGTCGATTTGCTCGACTCAAGACGGTGCTCCAGCATGACTGCAGCCAAGCTTCCTGGGGCTAAATAGCAGTAGTATATTCCCTTATTGGGACTGTCACGTTAAGTTGACAGTATACAACTACTTTATATATATATATATATATATATATATATATATATATATATATATATACAACAAGAAATAATATTTGTCTCAGTTTATAGAAACAAGAGGGTTTATACGACTGCAAAAGAAGTGCTCAAATAAATGACACGAAGATAAAGAAGCATTGGCTATAGGACAAACATTAAATTTGGGTCAACAACTGTACATACAACACCACCCCTCAAACATATAAAACAAAATACATATGCATAAAATCACAGACAGTAAAAATATATAATCGAATGCAGTACAAATAGATCAAAAATTTAAATATACACAACTAAAAATCAAAAAAAACTACCAAAAAAAAACCGAATAGACAATTTATAAAATAAATAAGGATAAAAATAAAATAAAATAAATATGCACCGACGAAAAAAGGTTTATCAGACGATTAAAATATAAAAAAAAAATTCTATTAATATTTGAAAACAGTACGTCGAAAGTTCATAAGTAAACACGCTTCCACGGGTCAAATTCACATACATCTTGAAAAATATCTTTTGCTGCCCTCACACAAGTACGTTTAAAAGTTCATAATAAACAGAAACCACAGGTCAAATTCAACATTTACACTCTATGGCCATTTCGGGAGCTCACCACCGCAGTTCATTTACACTGAAGTGCATCACGGTGATGATCCCCTCATCAGGATAAACAGGAAACTGGACGCACGCACAGATCAAAACATTTTAATGCAAATAATTTTTAATCATCCACAAGGGGCCGACAGAGAGGGGACAACAAAAACACATGTCGGGACTCATAACATGAAAAAATAAAATGAAAAATAACATTAAAGATATGGTAACGTGAATGATACCTGAAAATGAAACATGAAAATGAGCTGCCTGCCCTACCTCATGCAGCAACACTTACTTTCTTCTGAATCCCAAGTCCTTCAAAAAGTCCAATCCGAATTTTTCTCTCAGTTCCTCATATCCTACTTTTACCGGTATCCATTTCAGGTTCGCATTAGTCTTCCAATACTTATAACCGTTTTTTTTTTATATTTTGCAATTACTTCCTTCTGGCTCTGACACACCGGCACACACATGTGCCAACCCACGACATTAGTATATTCCTCCACATCCACAAATTTTGCTGTCTTCCACCTTATTACTTCATTTATTTGTTCCTCGTCTATATCCTCTGTTAAAATACACACATAGCTATTTTCACGGGAGGTAGGATCTCGTGTATCTTGTTGTGTCTGTTTCTCTCTTATTTTATACATTGTGAAGGAATGCAATGGGTGGGTTTGGTGTCCGTGTGGAGAGGGTGGGTATGAGAGGTAACGGGTGGGGTGGGGATGGATTGGGGTTCCACATCACACTGTCCATTCTTCCTCTTTTTTCCTTCTTCCTTCCGCCACTGTCCATGATTCTTCCTTTTTCTCTGAGTCTGCACTTATTTTTTCTGTTGATTGTTTTTGTCGGAAGGGAATTGGTGTGTGTTGGGCTGAGAGGGTATGGGTGGGATGGGTGTGAGTTGGGGGTCCCTGTTCATCTTGACCTCCTTTTTTTCCAATTTCTCTGCTTCACCACCTTCCATTTTCTTCCTCCTCTGCTGTTTCTTCCATCTTCTCCGGTTTCTTTTCAACTTCCCCCCCCCCCGGCTTTCTTTCTTTTCCTCAGGGCAATTTGCTTTGATGTGGCGCTTTTGGCCACGTTTGAAGCAGCAAGGAATTCTACCCTCCACCCAAACTCTCAATACTGCTTAACCTACAGTTATGGTCTCTACCATGTTTTGTAAATATTCTGTGGTGCTCTGAATCATGACACCAAAAGTCTTAACTTGCCAGTTCGTGGCCTCTGTCTCTGTGGCCTGGATGACTGTTACTTCCTCTTCTCTTCTCAGAAGCATTGCTGCCGCCACCCAATCCAGGTCTATTTCCGAGGAAATTCCCTCAACCTTGACTCTGGAAGTCCTTCTTCCTATGTACATTGGAAGGTGGACCGCTTTTTCCGTCTTCACTGGTGTCACCGAGAGTTCCCTTGCTTTCTCTGCACTTCTAAAATGAACATTTACAGATCCGAAACGGCTTCCTCTGGCGAGATAGGTTATATTTCGTCAAATTGGCCTCAGTGTTCTTTCAATTACTTCAATTTTCTCCAATGTAATCTTCTTGTCTTTCATGGAGTACACCTTGTAAACAATCATTTTCTCTATCATTTTCTCCATTATTTCTACGGGCGGTGACAATTTAACAATGCCAAAATCCCTGCCATCATGTTTTCGAACCTTTTCAAATTATACGAATTTCCGTTGCTTCCCCGAATGTCTTTCCTTCCAAATGCCTCTCCATTTTTTGCACCGCTCTCAAGAGCTTCTCCTCTGATGAGGACAACTCGTATTTGCTGATATCCGAATATATACAGTTAGCCGAGGAATACCTGGTCATCTGTCACATAGAGAAAGCACAACAACTGAACGGCTGCAAAGCAGCAAAAACAATTACAAGGCAACAATAAAACTTCAAGCAATCAAACAGGGCACACGTGCAGATCAAAATATGTTTATGAAAAGCTTATACGCTTCATGAAATGGGTATATAATTTAAAAGAAAAACCCTTCAGCGGGCCGCCCAAATTTTCTAAAAGAAAAAATTCTATTGCTAAACACTCAGGTGGCTGTAGTTAACAGAAATTTAACCACGCCGGTTTCAAATCCCCGTGACGCTAAACAATTTTATTACATCTACTTTTATTTCTATATACTTTCACAAAGGTAAACGAAACCTATGGTTGCATAAAGGGATCTCCTCGGTCAATTTATTCAAAGTTTTTAGCCCCAAAGACTTAAGGATAGAAAGGGATTCTTTTACACACAGCTTACATTTATTTATATTTACTCTGAAGTAAGGGACTCTCGAAATAACGGACCGTTCATGAGAATAACTCTTATTATTCCTCTTTAGATCGTGTATATAAGATACAAGTGTGGTAGAGCTAAAGTATTTTTCGTTTGAAAACGTGCTCATGTGGGCCCTATACCTAACCTTAAAATTTATTGTACTACGTATATAAAACTTATCTAAATTATCCTCATCCTTAACAACACATTTATGGATTGCATTAGTAATTTGACGGAACCCATCAAGGGGAAATAACCCAGGGTATCTACAATTATATGATTTACAGAGCCATCCATAACCTTAGGCGTATGAGAACTTCCCTGCCCAGAACCGGGGTTTCCATCACAAGAACATCTCCAGTGCTCTTGCTCATTTAACCTGCTTCTATTTATAGATGCAATAATGGAGGCCAAATTTGGCATTACTGAGTAAGAGAACTTGATAGAAGTCTTATTGCGAATGCTAAAGTTTTCAATGCTTAGTGTGTGTATTACTTATAGGCCTACCTATATAGATACATACATATATATACATATATATATATATATATATATATATATATATATATATATATATATATATATATATATATATATATATATATATATATATATATATATATATATATATATAGATACATAGATAGATAGATAGATACACATGAGAACGGACCCACTGTATACGTATATCTATCTATGTATCTATCTATCTCACGCTCTCTCTTTACACACGCACACACACAAATATGCTTAAGTCCATGTACATATGCATGCACATAATATATATATACATACACACACACACACACACACACACACACACATATATATATATATATATATATATATATATATATATATATATATATATATATATATATATATATATGTATATGTATATGCAATGTTTCTGTATGTATGTGTGTGTATGTGTGTGTGTGTCTGTGGGCGTACGCGCACGTGTGTTTATGATATATTCTCCTTTTGAAAACATCTACAATCACGAAACTGTTTTAACTTACCTATTCATGTGTGATTTTAATTATCATTTTATACAAGAACATAATAATCTCTTTAAAACTAATGATCGATTTTACCATTTATGTAATCAATAATCAAACTAATCGAGCGCTTTTAAATACATTTAAGTTAAATTGTTTACTATTTCAAAGCAACGGCTTGTATTTTTTATATTTAATTATATCAGTAAATTAGTGCTATTTTTATTGTTTGGAATTTCACAACATGGGTAAGGTTTATATTTAATTAATAGAGTTATAGCGAAATATGTGTAAGTCCTGCTGCGATTAAATCTTTAAAATTAATTGGAAAATTAACTTATAATTGCTTATAAATGTGTTACAATTTATGATGGATTCTAGTAAGAAGTTTAAATGTTATAAAACTTACATAATTTCCATCATGCTAAACTTCCCACTTAAGTGAAAACAGAAATTACTTGGTCAATCGCTACTTAAATTTTATTACCAAGCGTATACTTAATTGGCACTAATTTGTATTGAGAGATATTTTCAAAGGAAACCCTGCGTAAACACACTTATAACTGGAGATAGAAAACGTTGGAGCAGAATAAATAGGTGTGCATTATTTTGATATATATTCATAAAATATTTTAATTTTAATATGAATAAAATCGCACAGGAACGCATAAACAAACCGACATAAAAACACAAGCACATACACGCGTACACAAACAATCTGATGCACTGCACGCAAACAAACACACACGCACATAAATTTATAATATATATATATATATTTAAAGTATATATTTATTATATATATATTATCAATATATATGTATATTAACCAGCGTGATACATTGTAACAAGGCAGGAAATTTGAATCATAGGCATAATCAGCCCACCTGTTTTCTTAATAATCGATCCATACGTAATCGCTCAACATTATACTGTAGAAAATGACGCACATCAATGTAAATTGGCATTAAATAGTTGATGCATACGAAACGAACATCTTAGGCACTGTTTCAAACTAGACTTATATGTGTGTGTGCGCGTTTGTGTCTGCATGCATGATATATTATATTTATATATATATATATATATATATATATATATATATATATATATATATATATATATATATATATATATATATATATATATATATATACTACACTTTATCGTGCAGTTACTGTTAATACTTCATTTAGAGAATTAACATTGCTTGTTTTCACCTTTTCGATATCAGTGAAGAATTTCACTTGAAAAGAAGATATAAGATTGCCAGGTTTTTGTCTCTCTCACCAAGGTCAGCGGCTATCGGACGCCGACGAAGGGAAATAACCCTGAAATCCGGATCCGTTCGTGCTGCAGATGTTGGTGAGAGGGATAACTACCCTTGGCAAACAGGACACAGTCGTGTGTCGATAAGCCAGCTGGAGGAGATGTGCTCCTGGGGCTAAAAGCAACAGTAACATCCACCCCTAGGGGTCAGCCACACTTAAGTGGCAATATACTACACTTTATCGTGCAGTTACTGTTAATACTTCATTTAGAGAATTAACATTGCTTATATATATATATATATATATATATATATATATATATATATATATATATATATATATATATATATATATATATATATATACACATATATATATAAAATATATCATGCATGCAGACACTAACAAGCACACACGCACACACACACACACACATACACACACACACATAATATATCATGCATGCAAACACAAACACCAACGTACATATATATGTCAAGTTTGAAACAATGCCTAAGATGTTCGTTTCGTATCCATTGACTAGTTAATGCCAAGTTACATCGATGTAAATTAAATGTGTGTCATTTTCAATAGTATAATGGTGAGCCATGATGTATGGATGGATTATTAAGAAGACAGGTGGGCTGATTCACATTTCCTGCTTTGTTACAATGTGTCACGCTGGTTAGATTTGAGACATACATGTCACTAGAAGGCTCAACTACATCCACGCCAGATCACTGAATATGGTCGTTCAGATGATCGAACAGCAGAATCATGTTCCAAAAATGTGACCGAGAAGATCTCTCTCTCTCTACCTCCCTCTCTCTCCCCTCTGTCTTTCTCTCTCTCTCACACTATAATTCTGTCTTTCTCTCGGGTCGTAATATATGTTTATGTGTCGCTTTCTCCAATCCTACTGGCTCCCGTCTCTACCACGAATCTTCCTCCCCACAACCTCCCAGACCAAACGGGCCATCCTCTTCTTCTAGCTTCTCTGCGTCCTACGTCTGTGTATCCATGGCCAGAATTTTGAAACTCAGTCTCCATATTTCGTTGATCTTTTCACTAATTGTGGATCTTTCTCTATCGTTGCCCATGCCACCCTTATCCGTGTCCGGCAAATCTCGCAATCGCAGCTCCTTTTCCTTCCATTCCAATATTTTTACCCTACTCCTTCGTCAGAAAATCCTTCGGATTTCGCCCATCAATTCCTAGTATCCTCCTTGTTTCCCCCGCCATCTCTTCCCTCCTTCAAATGCGCCCGAAAATTATGCGTCCTACTGCTCCGTAGTTCCCTCCTATCCGCACTCTCACTTATCTTCGATCTTACCCGTGTTCTAGATCATGTGCCACATCTGCCCGTTCATCACCAACACCACAGCAGAACGTGCTCTTTCTTTGACTGTGTGACATGCGATACGTACTTAGATTATGAAGTTAATGCGACCTATGGAATGCCTTTCAATAGCTAATCCCTCGTCTATGTTAACAGGTCCTATAGAAAATTGCAGTGCCCGAAAAACTGACTGTTGTTTTAAATATAGATTCCTATAACTAATGCGTTCTTCGAAGTGGGAAGAAATCTAGTGTCATCAAAGTAATTTTTATGCCTTGCGTTTCATTCCCTACTGCCATACTGCTTTCCAATGAGAATGGCATTTCTGCTCTTTACAGAGGTTTAGGATATCAGAAAGTGTGGCTGACGGATGTTATGCTTTTCCAAAGAGCAACGCGTGATTTTTTTCTGATTTTTTTTCTGATCATATTGAACAATCGCAGCTAACCTGTATATCTACAGGCCGTTCCACTATCTACAAAACAGAGAATGATGTACGGGAATTATAATCACCACGCAATAAAAGAAAAAAACTGAACGGGCAAACACGTTTTATTGGCTTAGAGCTTGGAATTCATGTATCTAAACGCAATTGTAGTGTTCCTACAATAGAAAAGTTTGCGTGTGCATTCATTCTTGCGACTGAACATGTACCTGCTTGATTATAAACAACTTATAGCCATTCATTTCAATGTAGCTACATCACCAATTTGTTTTAGTCGCAGATCAAGTTGGGGCTTTAGGTGGTAAATCTACCTGAGAACTTATTGTATATACCTATAATATTACGTCAAAAGAAGCAATCCTACCTGGACTCGACCTATAGACATGCATACATATATAGCTATAATATATAACATGATCACGTGATCAATCAGACACGGAAATGTTATTACACATCGCTGGTCACAGTCCCCTTTGCACTGCAGCCACGCCATTCCACTGGCTAGAGGACCAGGCCAATGTTCCTTCCACTACTTCGAAATAGAGACTAGAGCAACGTGAAATGCAGTGTTTTGCTCAAAAACACAACACGCCTACAGGGGAATCGATCGATCGAGAATGCAACAACCTAGCCACTAAGCCACACGCCTTCACACATATGATATATATGCATATAAAATATCTATATGTAGATATGTATATCCATCTATATGTATATACAAATACACACACACACACACACACATATATTTATATATATGTATATACATATATATATATGTATACACCCATGCATACATACATACATACATACATACATACATACATACATACATATATATATATATATATATATATATATATATATATATATATATATATATATATATATATATATATATATATATATATATACACACACACACACACTTATAAGAGAGAGTGTGTGTGTGTGTGTGTGTGTGTGTGTGTGTGCATAAACTTCAATAAACAGCTTTGGGCTATTATTGTCCACTTGAGAGTTAATTTTCAGAACGATATATCCAATTCTCTGTGGCTTGTTTTACAGTTTTAGGATGAATTTTTCCAAGTATCTTTTGAAAGTTATCGTGTTTTTTTCCTTCTTTGCTTACTTAAATATGTCATCAAATGTATAAAATGGTTAACCATCTGTGTCACAACGTTGCTATACGATGTGATTTCCAGTTTTGTGAAAGCTGTGGGGCCAAGATTTGGGTGATTGTAACTGTGAGATCACCACGTTTGGATGGTTTGTAACAGTGGATGGTTTGTAACCGTGAGATCACATATAATTCAGCTCTGATGTTGGCGTTGGAGAAAATATAGTTAGAGTCTTTAATGAGATCCCACGCTTAATCATATAGTTAACATCACTTTCTTTTAAAATGCAATATATAATAACGTAATGCTCTCATGAGTAAACCTTCGTCATGTAAATTTAATTGAAAATAATTACCACTTTGAACCTCCAAAGATAAGATTTTCAGACAAATAACGGTAGGGTTGTGTACGATTTGCAATTTCTCCCATGTTATGTGTGGGTATGAGTGTGAGTGTGTGCCTGTGCGCGCGCGCGCGTTAGAATGCCATGAACATATTCAATTCTGGCATCAGACAATTGTTTGGGCTTATTACGTCGTACGATAACGAAGAGACTTGCATCGAAGACTATAACACACATCATATTGATTTTAATACAGAAAACAAAAAGCAAACAAAAATAAATAAGAAGTGATACCAAATGTGTACGAGTGTTGAAATGAAAGTATTGCGATTTGGCGTAAATCAAGTCGTTTTAACATGAATATTGAAACAAACGCAATAAAAGATTAAGATTATCTCATATATAAATGAAGTTAACCAAAGTGACATTTTATAGAATAGTCTACCTCTTCTACGCTGTTGCACAAAGTAGTATACGTCGCCTCAGGCAGGAATTTATATGTTTTTATATACTGTGTACTAGTGTTCTTAACCTTCTGTTTTGTGACTGTTTTAAGTCAATGAACTATTTGAAAATTGTATTATTTTATAGTTTGCTTCTAATAAACTGAGTCAGGTTTTCGATTTGGAACAATCAATTTGCAAGCCTAAGACACGATATATCCTGTGCTGGTTTTCTAGTGTATGGGGATGATTCTTTCATAAAATGCAAGCACAATCTCCTTCAGTTGTATTTTATTCCTTTTAGTCTACATCTAGTATTCACTAAATTCTAGGTCATGGAACAAACCGTTAGTTTGCACGCAAACTTAGACTTTTATTGCTTGATATATCATGAAATATATATTTCATAATCACTAACGTCTGAAAGTGTCTTTCTGTCTAGATATACCGATGTTAGTTAGATACTAAAATATATATGCTCTTCTCAACAATATCTAAAACAAAAACAATTTAATGGATTTTACGGAATTGTGCATCAGTGATGATGGCTACATTGAAATCCGTATGCAGGTATGGCAAATGAATAAATAAATGAATGACTGTTCGTAGAGCCTAAAACGGCCTTCATGTTATACGGGCTTATAAATAAAATAAAATTTCGATTTTTACTTATACAAAAGTATGTCTATATTTTCAGAACATTTCTAGTGTAACAGGTGTCATTCAACGTGAAATGTGCATGAGAAAAAAAATGTGCTTGAGTGTATGTGAAGTACTTTTATGAAATGCTTTCATGCTGTATTTCAGGGTGAAATTCATGGTCATATTTATCAGTATCTTGTCATTTTGTTGATGCGCTTCTTATTTAATGAGACTTCTAATCACAAGTATCATTGTTTTGGAACGGGAAAATGTATTTCAGGTACATCACTGGTTTTAGGTGATTCCGAAACGTGCAGTGTGGGATTTAGTGAGAGATATTAATGTTCTCTAAGTAAATCACTGTATGATGATACTAAGTAGATGATACCGTACAGCCGTAGAAAGAAGTGAGCTGTATTCTTGTCATAAGAGTTGTTACACATTTTTTTCTATTCCGGTTATTGAACTTGATCTGTTGGAAACTAGGCGTCTATATATTGTGTATTGACTAAGATATGATAAATATAATAGACTGTGAAACTTTGGAGATTATGCATGAGAATTTTGTGTATACAATCAGTTTGTAATTGAAAATGTCCTACTACCTAACACTTGAATATATGTCATTTCTCATAGAATTTGCTTTCTCAGATTTGCCAGTTGTACAATGCTCCTGGTTCTATATGTCACTACATGAAAGCTAGACATATGTCAATGGTTGTGTTATTTATGAGCTACAATCTATATCTATAGAGAATACAGCACTGATATTATAAGTAGCGACAACTGTATAAATATATATATAAATAATATTATATAGGCGCAGGCGTGGTTGTGTAGTAATGAGCTTGCTTCCCAACCGTATGGCTCGGCGTTCTGTCACATTGTGTGGCATCTTGGGAAACTGTTTTCTACTTTAGCCTTGAAGCGATCAAAGCCTTGTGAGTGGATGGAAATATATTCTTGCTCAGTTAAAATATTTGAGGAAAATTTTATTAATGTGTTGTACTTGTTAAAACTCTATTTAATTATTTGTGAAGCTGAAGATGCTTGCATTGAATTGATATAATAACTTCATTGTCAAATTAAATGGAGCCGCTTTATATCCTGTTGCTTATTTTGATTATCTATATATATATATGTCTGTCTGTGTGTGTGTGTGTGTGTGTGTGTGTTTGTGCGTGTGTTTGTGTGTGTTTGTGTGTCAGTGTGTCAACGTGTGTATATGTTCGTGTGTTTGTGTCTGTATTTGGTCCCTCCACCATCGGTTGACAACCGATGTTGGTGTGTTTACGTCTCCACAACATAGCAGTTCGGCAAAAGATACCGAGAGAATAAGTACCAGGCTTACAAAGAATAAATCCTGTTGTCGATTTCTTCGATTAAAGGCCGTTCTGGAGCATGGCCACATTCAACATGACAGAAACTTGTAAAATAATAAAAGGATGTACGTTTGTGTGTCTGCGTGTGTGTGTATGCATACATACATACTTACATGTATAATAATATCCATGATAATACACCTAATAGTAGGAGGTAGATTATTGGAAAAGAAATTACAAAAAAAGAAAAAAAAGCAGTGGAAGTTTCATAAGTGTTATTTTTTTAGGCTTTGTTGGATGCAAAAAGAAGACGTGACCGATTTCGACTCCATATTATATCTACGAACTTAAGTGGATACAAATTATGCCTCCTATTAGTTGTTAGCATAATTTTGACAATCTTTTCAAGAAAAGCATGTAACAAAATAATTTTATGCAAAAGGACATGTATCATAAGGAGTGAAATAATTCTAAATATTAGGAAGCAAGCAAACGTGCCCGCGCGCGTGAGGGTAGATATTTATATATGAGGAAATCAACTGCATTTCATTACAGTAGTTGTGAAAAAATATTTCTCATCAATATTTCAGTGCCTCTTCCTCTCATCTTTCATAGATAACATAGAAAAGTAAATACATTATCTCACCAATACAATCGTTGGTGTAACAACAATATCCTTCTGATCTGATGAGCTAGTTTTAAATTCATTTTGAGTATGTAATTGTATGGTATAATGCAGAGCATGCATATTACTGAAAAAATTGTAAGAATAATTTATTCCGAATTAATGTATGTATATAAAGAAAATGAGATGACAAAAGAGAAAATGATATACACTAAGAAAAAAAAAAAATTCGATGCATACACATACACATCTATGTACTATATATAAGGAAAATAAGACAAAGTAAAAATGCTAAAATAATTTTACCATGAAATACATTTTGTAAAGGTTAGTACCGGTTCCAGTCTTTACGACTTTTTTGACTAAGAGTCAAATAAGGAAAACAATTAAAATGAAGAAACAATTAAATGAAATGGTTTGTAAATATTTTCATAGTCTTCAAATATGTAGGACATTTTCCTTTTTCTGTCTCTCTCTATGTTCGTTTGTGAAGGCTATGTAGGTAGAAGCAGATCTAAAGAAATAGCGTTTATGCGTACAGAGAAACGTTTGATTCTGAAGTTTGATGGTTTAAGCAGCAGCAGCTAAGGATGGAGACGCTCAAAAAGGAGAAAAGGAAGAAGAAGAAAAAGAAGAAGAAGAAAAAAGGGAAGAAGAAAATAGAAAACAAGAGGAAGAAGAAATAAAAGGAGTATCTGATACAAGCACCAAGGACACACAACTATATGAGCTAAACGATACACTCATCAGCAGGAATTACCTACCATCATTAACTGATATAAGTTTTCAGCGTCCACTACATCTCAGCAGTCACGAACTCAGATATCCTAAAGTAAAGAATGCATTACGACCAATAGCCCTACGATACATATACACGCACATCCACCTAAACAATGAGGACTTTGACACCAACCTCCAGAAAAAGTTTTCTAACACAAGACCAAGGACACACTTCAACAACATCGAAACCGTATGTGGTATATGCGTCAACCTAATTGAGTGATCGGAGTTCTCCTTCACACAGGGTCAACGTTTTAAATTGAAAGACAACTTCACAAGTGCTTCGAAAACCTAATTTATATGTTAAATTGCTCAGGGTGTCGAGAGAAATACATTGGTCAAACCAAAACCAGTCTAGGACAGAGAATGACAGGACATACATCCCTGTTTAAAATACGGGAATACAGAAAAATAGCATTAAGTGAACACATCGAGATTTGCGTCACTAATGAACAACCCAATTTTAGAATTTTTTCCCTCTATAAATTCAGGGTGTATTAGCAAAGAATCATATTTCATCACAAAATATTAACCTCTTTTGAATTCTTCCACCACAGACGACACTACTAAAAGGATCTTAGAATAATACTCACGCAAATATTAAAAACGATAGATATATTAAGAATAGTCGTTACCCATGAATTTATTTCAAACTGTTCCTACAACTACTGCTGCAACCCCAAAGGGTCACTCTTAGGTCACTTCACTATGAAAGAAGATTTCACGGACAGATTTACTACTAGGATACACCACATCCTTCTTCTTCTTCTTCTTCTTCTTCTTCTTCTTCTTCTTCTTCTTCTTCTTCTTCTTCTTCTTCTTCTTCTTCTTCTTCTTCTTCTTCTTCTTCTTCGGCTGCTGCCGCTTAAAACATCAAACTTCAGAACCAAACATTTCTCTGCACCCATAAACACTACTTCTTCAGATCTGCAACTACCTACCGAGCCTTCGGAAAGGAATAGAGAGAGAGAGAGAGAGAGAGAGAGAGAGAGAGAGAGAGAGAGATATAGAGAGAGAGAGAGAGAGAGAGAGAGAGAGAGAGAGAGAGGAGAGAGAGAGAGAGAGAGAGAGGAAAGGGAAAATGACCTAATTATTTGATGACCATGGAAATATTTACAAAAATTCATTTAATTTGTTCTTCCATTTAATTGTTTTTCTTATTTTAAAATGTTGAAAAGACTGAAACCGGTATTAAACTTTACAAACAGGATTTCATGATAAAATTATTTTAGCAT